>NC_083610.1:68458685-68758685 GCF_029168945.1 Cannabis sativa | reverse complement strand
AATACATAATTACCTTTTTCTGCCAAAACTTTTAAATCTATATACTGATAAATAATCAGAAGTCGTCTTCATAGTAATTAATTATACACCCAAACACACTCTATCTCTACACTCTTTTTTTACTTTGGCGTGTTACACTGACAACTTTTCTTTTCTTTTTTGTAATCTCTTGAGTTTTGAGTTTGGTTCTCTTAATAATCACTCACTCTTGTCTCTTTCATCTTCATTTTCTTCTTCCTCTAAAGAAAGTCTTTCTGAAACAAATCTTTAGCGTACATCTGCAAGTAGATATCTGATTCTTCTGAGACGTGGAATCCTGTGCATGCGAGTGTATGGTTTAGCGTATGGTAAACCTATCAGCATTGCCTATCTGAACCGTTGACTTAGCTAAACTTATTTTGTCGTTTAGTTAGTGTGGATGTGTGGGAATGGGGTCCTCTTTTTATCCGATGAAAACTCTCATGACGTGTTTCGTCCTTCCATATGTAACCCTTACTTGGTGGTTTAAGATTGCTGACTTGGAATATCCTTTTTCTTTCTCCAATGAACCAAACAAACAAAAATTAGAAAATAAATTAAAAAAAAAAAAACTAATTAAGATTTTTCACTCTCCAACTTCAACAAGTGTCTCATCATGTTTTTTTTTTTGAACTTTTAAGGTTATTAAAAATTTAGAAAACATGATTTGATATATGGCAAAGTTCAAGTGACATAATTTGATAGATCTCAAAATTTAGAAGCATGATTTAGTACATAAACAATCACTGAATTAGTAAAATTAAATAAAATTAAATAAAAGTCCTTAAATCCAATAATCTTAATAGTTCAGCAGTAATTTTTAACGACTAGAAAACTTTAAGAGCATAATTTAGTATATATTAAAATTTAAGTGACAAAAATCATAATTAGTCAAAAGAAGAAGAAGAAAAAGAAGAAGAGGAGTGCTCAAGAGACTCTATTCACACTCTTTTATACTCTATTTTTAAATTTTTAAAAAATTATACAATGCATTCCCTAAAAGGGGTCTACCGATACAACTCTATCCATTTCAGTATTTAGAAAAGAAAAAATTTGTTTAATTTTTTTATAGTTGTTTGTATTGTAGTTATTTAAATATTCTGCAAAATTTTGAAAAACTCATAAAAATTTAACACGTCAAAAATAAGGTTTAAACAATTTATTTTACATATATATAAAAATAAAATAAAAGAACCTTGTGTGCAACAGACTATTTGAACTATATTTTTAGCGTGTTAAATTTTTTACAATATGTCTTAAATAACTATAACGTAGACGACTATAAAAAAAAAAATTAAATGCATTGTAAAAATACCCTAAATTTCATATTCAATGTTTCTATTTTTGCCTTGTTTCTTACTATTGTTATTTTAATTTATTATTAGTTTTCCCCTAAAAAAATTAGTTATAGCATTATAACTTTGTCATTCAAATTAAATTATTCAACTATTTTACAAATTCATTAAAATTGTTTATAGAAGAATGAATTTTTTTTAGTAGATTTTATTTACATCAGTGGCGGACTTAGGATTTAAAGTGATGGAGTGTAATTTTTATTTTTTTTTTTGGTAAATGAGGGGGGCAAAAAAGTAAATTTAAAAAGATAAAAAATGTATTTAATAGGATTAGAACCCTTGTGTCCTCTAACCTATATGCTAAGTAGCTTAACACTCCACCAAAATTAACATTATGCATTTAAATATCATCTTTTATTACAAATATATGTTGTAACTAACTAAATTGCATATATATTTTTTTCCCGATTTTTTTTCCAGTGGACGACTGCCCCACCTCGATTATATGTGGGTCCGCCCCTGGTTTACATCCTAAAAATATTTAAATACACTTCATTTTATTATTTATATTTTACATAAAATACATACATAATTTATTATACTCACTTTTTTCTTCTCACATTGTAAAAAATAAGGCATATATATAAAAAATAAAATATATTTTAAATATTAACAAAAAAATCAAACAAGAAAATATATGAAATAAGTAAAAATAAAATTAAATGTATATTATTTATTAATATATATATACATACATATGAATGTAAGATTAAAAAATAATGTGGGAGTGTGTTTAAAATTTTCGAGTGCAAAAATAATCCTCTTTATTTTTATTTTAGTTCTTTAATTTTCATTGAACAAAACTAATTACACTATATATTCTTTCTTATTTTTGTTTGTAAATAATTTTTATAAGTTTTTTCAATAAATATTAATTTATTATTACAACACTACAATTACAATAAGTTCATTATTTACTTTCCTTAAATAAGTTAATTATTTACTTTAGTTAACTCAGTAAATACAACCGAATATAATTATGAATAAAAAAAATTTAATTATTAAATTATTTCTCCATTCATAAAAAAATTATTAAAATATTTCTTATTTTTAAAAAAAAGTTTTCGTAAATTAAAAATAATAAATTGACTCACATAACAAAATAAAAAAAAAATAAGAGTCATCAATCAATTGAAATTGTAAGTGGAAAAAATAACTTTGAGGATAAAAAAGTAATTATGAAACTATTAAAAAAAAAAAACAAATATATTGGTCTGGCAAGTCAATAAAAAAAGGCACCGTTTTATTTAAAGAAAAGCATAACTCAAAGAAGAGAGGATCCAAAGAAGAGTTTGGGAAAAGACAAAACATGCATATAAGGAGCTCTGAAAGCGGGACGAGGAAAGCACGCAGAGGAGCAGATGATAATTAATCCACATGCACTAATTAGAACATGCATAAAGAAGGATACAAATGATTCTTTGCGCCTATAAATAGAAGACCCACACATTCGAAAAATGAGATAAATTCTTGATCACACTAGACTAGTCGAAGCTCTATCAAAATACATCCTCAAGAGCACATTTGAGCTCGGGAAGCAGTCGACCCAGATCACATTGAGTGAATATAAAGGGAAATTGTGTAAACAGATAAAGATTGTATTTTGATTAGATCAAACCTGGTGTAAGGAATTCAAAGTGATAATATAATTTTGTTGTTGAGCCAATTTTTGACATCAACAGTTGGTGTCGTCCGTGGGAATCTCTAGAACAAAAAGTTGAAGTTGAGGATACGAACTAAGATGGGTTCTAAGAAAGTGTCGGAGAAGGAAACAACGCCGAGTGAAGGAGATACGTCAAATCCAATCATGGATTTAACTACTGCATTAGTGTTAGAGATGAAAGAAATGAATCAAAGAATGACTACAAAAGATAAACATAATGAGGAAATGCAGTGTCTCATAGAAGAGAAATTCCAGTAAGAGTGGCGTGCGACTCAAGAGAAATGTCAGCAGGATCAGGACGAGAACGGGAAACATCAAGAGGATGTTAACTACAATATGAAGAAGTTTATGGGGAAATGGTTGATATGCAGGCTAAAATGAACAAAACTCAAATTTGTTGCGAACTTGGATAAACAAGTGGGTCTGAACCAAAGCATGTCATTAGTAAGTTGCAGCCAGTAACGATATCTCAAAACTCTGAGAGAGAAATGAGAAATCAATTGACACTAGTGCTCAAAGAGAAAGAAGTGATGGAAGGAGTAAGAAAGGCAGACAAAATAAGTGAAAATCATGATTGTTAGACTTTTTATTTGGGCTTACATTAACTTTTATTGGTTTTATTAAAACTTGGGTTGATTAGATAGTTCTTTGCTGTGTTAGCCCATATTGTTGGTGATCAATTGTTAATGGGCTTAGCATCTGTGTGTAAAGTCTTGGTGAAGCAGAAGTGTGGGCTTTACTAGTTAACTGGAGCCTTTGATGACCAGGCCCAGTCCAACTAGGGTTTTGTAGCTAAGTCCCCTCCCTAACTCTATAAATACATATTGTCTCATCACAATTGTATACCTTTTGATAATCAAATAAATAAACTGCTTCTGATTTAGAGATCTAAGGAGGAAGACTTAGTTGATAGTATTGCACTATCGAATTGAAGTAATTGCTATGAATCGAATTGAGGTAATTGCTATGGATCAATCAGGTACGCATACCTAATTATTATATATAATTATTGTGTTCTATGTTATATACAAATTTATCTTGGGTTTATTATTAATTTATCTAACATGTGGTATCAGATTGTCTATTGTATATGATTTAGAACCTATAATTTGCATAACAATTAATATTTATATGTTAATTTTCTTCAATTACATATTAATTTCGTTTTTATTTTAAGTTGAATTTTTTGTTTTTCAATCTTAAAAGTTTAGGGATTTTATTTCTCATTAAATTCTCTTTCTTTTAATATATTACTTGCATAAAATTATTGAATAAATTAGGAGAATTTTAAGATTAAACTTTTAGGGTTTATATATTTCTTTATGAAATTAATTTTGTGTTTTTCAATTCTATTGATTATAATCTGAAATTGATTATGCATATATCATCAATAATTGATTTAAAATGTTTCTATACGTTTAATTTTTCGAATTGGATGATACACATGGTAGAATTGGGTTCTTGTTTGTTTTTTATATTTTCGGATTATACACAGAAATATGTGCTTGGATTTAGTCCTTTTCAAACCAAATTGAATCAATTTTAAGAGTGCAAATTGATTCCCGATCAAAACCCATCAAAAATCGCCTTTTCATCGTGATTTTGGCCAGAATTTCTCTCTGACCCGACCTGTCTGCAACTGGGTCGCGTGACCCGCCTCCAACCCGGCTGGAGGAAGAAGATGCCTAGATCCCTGCGAAGCCCACTCTCAGCAGCGGTGCGTGGGGGCGAGTGCGGCCACTTCTGACGTCGTTTTTCGACGTTTCTTTTTTTCCAGCGTGATTAGAATTTAATTTCTAGTTTTTCTATAATTTTTAAATAATTTTTTGACTCCGTTTAATAATTATTATTATTTTAATGATAATTATGTAGTTAAAAAATTATTAAAAATAATTTTTAATTATTTTTCGAAATCCGTAAATCGTAGAAATTTTTTTTGAGTTTCTTCTCGTTCTGTTTGACATAGTCACTCTCTTATTTAATTTATATTGACTATGTAATCTCCACCAATATTATTTCTTTCACATCTTTCTATTATTTGTTTTTTTTAAATTGTAAAACTTGATTGTTTGATGTTAAAATAATGTGTTATGGTGGACACTTTATTTTTTTTTATTATCAATATATTACAAGCAATTTATATATAACCTTTTGAAATTTGGTTGAAAATTATTTAATCACCAAATTTTATATGTTATAGAAAATATTTATTTCGGTTGGCTATATGTGTAATTACTTGCCCAAAGGTAGTAGTTATATATATTAGTTCACATTCCATGAAGTGGGTTAATATTAAATGTGTATATTTTAATTATTTGCCCAAAGGTAATAATTTAAATATATATTTATTATTATTTTTGGCTTGAATTAATATATATTATTTAAGAAATTTATTTGCCCAAAGGTAATAAATTCTTAATTGATATGTATTTTTTCTTTATTGTTAACTTCATGAAGGTAGATCATGTGTGTGTTATATTCTCACCCCAAAGGGGAGTTTATAATGACCAGTTGACTCTACAATATTTTCTAATTGCTTGGCTCATATAGCTTGATCAAGTTTTCATTTTTGGATTTTTTTCGGTCTCCTTTCTGCGAATAACAATAACGTTTCCATCTAAATTCTGAATGCTTCCAACTTTAAGACATGGAAACGAGATATGAAAATTACTTTAGTCATAATAGATTTGGACTTATGCCTTCGAGAAGAAAAATCTACTGATCTTACTAATATCAGCGTTGTTGCCTAAAAAAATCTTCATGCACAATGGAAAATTTCAAATCATCTTAGTCTTATTGCTATGAAAAGATCCATTCCTGAACTTCTTTTGAGTGGTTTGTCAGACACAACAAATGTCAAAGAGTTTTTTAATGTTGTAGAAAAATTATTTGACACTAGTGAAAACGCCGCAGCTGGACATCTCATGGATGAAATGACAACCATTCAGTATGATAAATCAAAGGAGTGTGAGGTTTTATTTTGAAAATTATTAATGTTCAGTCCGAGTTGAAAGATCATAATATTCATCTTCCCGACTCTTACACCATTCTTCAAGTTCTTCATGAACTTCCTACCTCTTTTAGCTTTATCAAGACAGCCTAAACACTTATAATAAAGCATGGAGTTTTAGTGACCTAATTTCTCAGTGTGTAGCTGAAACAAGCAAGCTAACAAAATGAGAAGAATGAATCTTCTCACTTTGTTTCTCAGCTCAAACCCAACAAAGGATAAAGAAAATATGAAGAGAAGCAATCACAACTAGGGGCTAAGGGATCTCAAGAAGACAAGTGAGAGGGAGTCAAAGCTTAAAGAGGATACTTATATTGGAGTTGACGTTATCTTATTGGCACATTTATTCTCGAATTACAGTGTAGTGTTCAGATTGTTTTGAACAATCCTTTCTTGATTCCTACATTTAAGTAATTTAGTTTTGCTTCCGCTTTTAGTTTAGTAATAATTTTCTTTTCCATTTGCCAATCATAATGTTGACATTATGTTTGACTTCGAATAATTGGAAACTGTTTTTACTCTGGTGATCCTTTCAAATTATCATTGACTTCCTTAACTTCCTCTTTCAATGTTGTGAATATTGTGGGTAAGACATCTTATATTAAGATAACATCCTTATCATTATGGCACGATAGATTGAGTCATATATCTAAAGAAAGAGTTGATCGATTACTTCTAGCTAAAATTCTTCCTCATCTTGATACTTCTGGTTGGGATACTTGTGTTAATTGTACTTGTGGAAAATTGACTAAAACAAGAAAGAAGACTACAAACCGCAGTCAATCTTTATTAGAAATTATTCACACTGACATCAGTGGACCTTATTCCACCACGTTGTCCAGAAACAAGTATTTTATAACTTGTATCGATGTTTTTTCTTCTTATGGCCTCACCTACCTGATCAAAGACAATCCAACGCTTTTGATAAAGTCAAAATCTTTTGAAATGTTCTTAAGAAATAATTAGAAAGAGTCTTCAAAGTTATTCTTTTAGATTGTGGAGGAGAATATTATGGTCATTATTCAGAATATGGACTACACATGGGGCGTTTTGCTGAATATTTTCAAGAAAATAGTGTAGTTTCTCAATACACTATGTCAGGTTCACTGAGCAAAATGGTGTTGCTGAAAGGAGAAATCGCACTCTCATGGATATGTTAGATGCTTGATGAGTAGATCAAATCTTCTAGAGATTTTATGGGGTGAAGCACTTATGACTGCAACTTATATTTTAAATCGTGTTCCAAATGAATTTGTTCCCAAAATCCTTTTGAGTTGTGGACTAAGAGAAAGCCTAGTCTGAATCATCTTTGTGTATGGGGTCGTCCAACTTAAGTACGGATTTATGATCCTAATTTGAAATAATTAGATCCGAGAACAAATCGTCGTTATTTCATTGGTTATTCAATGCACTCAAAAGGCTATCGCTTTTACTGTCCTACTCATGGTACGCAAATTATTGGATCTCAGATTGCTAAATTTCTAGAATTTGATGTTGCTGCAAATATTCTTTCAACATCTCTTGAAACGGGGGAGTCATCTAAAGGAATTTTATTCCTATATCTTTTTCAAGAGATGATAATAATAGCAGTCTTATTCTTACTCTAGTTGCTAACGCTCTCATTGCTGATGAATATATTGCTCCTAATATCTAAGATGATGAGGGTCCTATTATTGATGAAAACCCTATTATTAAGGAAGGTTTTGTTGTTGATGAGGGTTCTGTTATTGGAGAAATCCAATTGTGGAATATTTCATTCAAAATGATGATCAACAAATAGAGATTATTCCAGAAGTACCTCCTCGAAGAAGATCTCAAAGACAAAAGAAGTCAACAAAGTGTCATGATAATTTTATTTATGTTGGAGAAGGAGAATATGATATTGATCATTTTGTGGATCATGTCACTTATAGTGAAGCACCTACTTGTCCACATTCTTCAAAATGGATAGAAGCCATGGATGATGAGATTAAGTTCATGGACAAAAAATAATGTATTCATGGAAGTTAGCTCTATTACCTATGGTTTCAAACTAATAGGTTGTAAATGGATTTTTAAGAACTAAAAGGATAAAATGGGACAGATTGAAAGGTATCAATCACGTTTAGTGACAAAAGGCTTTACTCAAATAGTATTGATTACACAGAAACTTTCTCACTTGTTTTCACTAAAGATTCATTCAGAATTATTATGAATTTAGTTGCGCACTTTGATTCAGAGTTGCATCAAATGGTTGTTAAAACTGTTGTTCTGAATGGAGAATTGAGTGAGCAAGTCTATATGTCTCAACCTGAAGGTTTTGAGGAAAATGAAAATGACAATTTAGTTTGCAAATTGAAATGATCCATTTATGGTCTCAAACAGGCATCTTGCCAATGGTACTTGGAGTTTGACAAGGTTGTGACATCGTTTGGTTTCGTAGAGAACAAGTTTGACTAGTGTACTTATATGAAGATCAGTGGGAGTCGTTATATTTTTTTCTTGTTCTTTATGTAGACGACATTTTTACTTGCCAGCAGTGATTTGTCATTACTAAATGAGACCAAAAACAAATTTTGTCTTCCAATTTTGATATGAAAGATCTTGGAGAGGCCTCTTATGTTTTGAGGATGGAGATTCATCGTGACATGAATCGAAAAGTTCTTGGCTTATCTCAAGAAGCTTACATTAATCGTGTGCTCAAAAGGTTCAACATGGATTTATGTAAAGCTGATTATGTTCCTATTCTGAAAGGGGACAAGTTCACTAAGCAACAATGTCCTAAGAACGACTTGGAAATAGAAGCAATGAAGAACATCCCATATGCAAATGTAGTAGGGAGTTTGATGTATGCTTAGGTTTGTACTAGACCTGATATTTCTTTCATGGTCGATGTTCTTGGGAGATATTTATCTGATCCTAGCCATGATCATTGGGTTGCAGCCAAGAAATTTTTGAGATATTTGCAAAGAATGAAGAGTTTTATGCTTGTGTATAAGCATATCGACAATTTTCAAGCTGTTAGTTATTCACATTTAGATTTGGTGGTTGTGTAGATGATTTAAAGTCAACTTCTAGCTATATTTTCACTTTTGTTGGTGTTGCTATTTCTTGGAAAAAGTGTTAAATAGACTTTAATCACATCATCTACTATATATGTTGAGTTTGTCGTATGTTATGGGGCATCTTTGCAAGCTTTATGGTTAAAGAATTTGATTTTAAAGATACGACTAGTTGATTCTATTTCCTATTCTATGCTAATCTATTGTGATAATAATATTGTCGTTTTCTTTTCAAAGAATAATGAGATTAGTAGTGCTTCCAAACATATGGAAATAAAGTATCTCACTATTAGAGACTTGGTCAAGAGAGGAGACATTGTGATAGAATATTAAAAGGCCAAGTCGATGTTTGCAGATCCTCTAACCAAAGGATTAAGTGCCATATTGTTTGATAAACATGTTGTTGATATGAGCATTTTATAATCTTTTGTTCCTTTGGGTTAGTGGGAGTTTCTTGTTTTATCTTTTGAGATTACATTTATATGTAATTTACTTGTTGATGTTATGAACTACTTTGTGGGCCAATACTTTTTTTTATTATTGGATGTTTATGCTTTCAGTTAGGCTTTGTTATATTCTCGAGAATAATTGAATTGAAAGCATGTAGTTCATATCTTGTTGTGATCATTGTATTTTAAGTATATTTGCTTAATGACAATAATATTTTGTTGGCTTAACTTTTTAAGAAAGTTTAGTGACACTGACTTATTTATTAAGTAGTGTATGGTTAATTTCACTGGCTTATTTATTAAGCATCACGGTATCAGTAAAATTGAGGACTGATAAGGATATTATGTTATTTTAAATTGATCACATGTTGAACATAATTCCTTACCACACTACTAGACTTATTGACCATGTCGATTTAATACTTTGGTATTTGTGATTATGAATGTCTTTTGTTTATTTAAAAATAATATGGCTGTCATAGTTCATTATCAAAGGTTAAATTGGACCGGTATGTTGAGATACTATCACAGAACTATCATTTTTAAAGTGGCCACAAATGTATTAAAATTAATGTAACCCAAGTGGGAGAATGTTAGACTTTTTATTTGAGCTTACATTAACTTTTATTGGTTTTATTAAAACTTGGGTTGATTGGATAGTTCTTTGCTGTGTTAGCCCATATTATTGGTGATCAATTGTTAATGGGATTAGCATCTGTGTGTAAAGTCTAGGTGAAGCAGAAGTGTGGGCTTTACTAGTTAACTGAAGCCTTTGATGAGCAGGTCCAGTCCAACTAGGGTTTTGTAGCTAAGTCCCCTCCCTAACTCTATAAATACATATTGTCTCATCACAATTGTATACCTTTTGATAATCAAATAAATAAATTGCTTCTGATTTAGAGATCTAGGGAGGAAGACTTAGTTGATAGTATTGCACTATCGAATCGAAGTAATTGCTATGGATCGAATTGAGGTAATTGCTATGGATCAATCAGGTACGCATACCTAATTATTATATATTATTATTGTGTTCTATGTTATATACAAATTGATCTTGAGTTTATTATTAATTTATCTAACAATGATTTTGTGCCAAATTTAGTAACGCCGCAAACACAGAGCAGGCACTCCATAAGTACTTCAATTAGGAAAGAAGGATTGAGCAGGTAAGGATGGAGTGCGA
Organism: Cannabis sativa; assembly: GCF_029168945.1. NCBI lineage: Eukaryota > Viridiplantae > Streptophyta > Magnoliopsida > Rosales > Cannabaceae > Cannabis > Cannabis sativa. Next base: position 68,747,966 of record NC_083610.1, on the reverse strand, counting down.
TCTAATTCCAATTGGAGTGCCACAGAAGGCGCCAATATTCACTGCACAAACAAAACCTTTGGCTATGATTAATTTGGAGGCAATTTGGCGCAGATAAAAGAACAGACGGTGAAAGAGATTATGAAAAATAGAAAGGGAAGGATCACATAGTTGGATGATCAAAATAGAAATGCGATGAGAAATACAACTAAGTCTCTATTTTTAAAAGAGATCATTGATGAACCCAAACCAAAAGACTTCACCATGCCAACTTTTGCATTGTTCAATGGTGAAGGAGATTCGTTGGAACATGTGCTCCAATTTGAACAAAAGATGGAGTTGTAGACCAATAATACAACAATCAGGTGTGCCATTCTCTACGACCTTAACAGGATCAACACTATTATGGTTCAAGACTTTGGGAGAAGGATCTATTGATTTGTTGACCAAAAAATCTAGACTAGACTTTTAAGCCATACTTGCTCGCTATATTACGAGAATGAATATGTAGTTAAGTATTTATAAGAGAAACACAACAAATTTATAGTAGTTCACCTCCTATATCGCGATAGTAATAGGGTTACGTCTACTTCGAGTTTTTTATTTCTCATGAGATGGTAATTACAGCTATAGACTAAGTGTTAGATGCTCCAAATTCTAGAGAGAGAAAGTGTAGAAAGAGAAGCTCTAACCTTGTGGGTAGTTTTCTGAATGTGAAAAATGAGCTAAGGAAGCTCTTCTTTTATAGGTGAAGGAGGCCCACAAAAATAGGGGAAAATACAAATAAGATTTTTTGACTGTTGATGATGATCTAACAGTGAAAATTAGCTCTTGGTGGTGATGGCCATTTTTTGGAGCCCAGCGGGTCCCCTTACAGGTAACCCAAAGCTTATTTTTGTAACTTCATTGGGGTGAATTTTGACGACAATAGCTTTAGAATTATGTCTTGATTGTGAGACATGACTTGATAGATCATTGAATTATCTTCAAAACTCAAATTGAATCGCGTCAATCAGATTAAAATTGAGTGAGTTATGTCTATTTTACTGAAGGCAGTTCATGACCCAATGCCACATTGACATCTGAGTGCCACGTTGACATATGATGTCAACTTGGACGTTGGGTAAGTGTAAAAACGTCCAATGGATGTACTTTAAGATGCCTAAGTGATATTTTGACATCATTTAGTCTATTTATGCATTATGGCAAAGCTGGTCACCGGTTCTCAGAGATGTTGTTGTTTTACAAAAATGAGACACTCAAAACTCTTCATTTCTGGGTGAGCTGGAAATGAAAAATACAAAATTGTGAATTTAATTTCTCTGACTTTGTGGATCATTGTCATTGTGAAAAACTAGACGAATGGTCAAAACGACATCAGATTTAGGTAAGTAGAACCCAGGGCACCAGGAATTTTGTCAACCTGGGTGCTGAGTACTTAATCTCGAGCTCCCAAGATTTTATTTTTGATACTTACAAGGCTTCTGAACTTGAGGACGAGATCTCCTACCCTATTTTTGACCATTCCAGATTCAATGGTCTCATCAAATATGGATTTGAGCAATTAAAGGCAAAATGGGCCCCAGGTTGATTGTCAACTTGGGCGTTGGGCCCAGCCCTATGTCATCTTGGGCGTTGGGCCCTACATCTAGGGACTCGAGATTATGGTTTCCTCCTCGAGTTTTCTTGAATCTTCGTTATTTCTGATGACGAAAAAAATACCCAGAATACTTTTTGCTGAACTTGATCGAAAACAACTCAGGTTGATAGGTTGACAATATGTCAACTTGGGCGCAGGGTCCAGCCCCAGTTATCAACTTGGGCGCTAGGTCCCTATTTTCCCTTTCAAAAATTCTGTTTGGTCCCCAAAATAAGTTGAATCTTAATATTTTCTGAAAACAGAGAAGATGGTCGAAAAAAATCTTAAAAAACTCCATTTTAAATGGCCTAAGTTTACAAAATGTCAACTTGGGTATTAGTCCCTGTTATTTGTACCCAGGAATTATTATTTTTTTCTCTAAAAGGACCTATTTCCTTGTTTTTGATGAAGTCAAAGAAGATGCAAAAGTCATATCTACGATCAGACACTTGGAAGGCTCCTAGATTGACAGATTGTCAACCTAGGCGTTAGGTGCTTAAGGCCCCAGGTGCTCAAAAAATTCTTATTTTTTGTTATGGCTTTAGGATTAATTGGATTGAAATCATAATCCTATTTGGTGGCGCCATTCGAAATTAGAGAGAGAAAAGAAGAAAAGAAAAGACTTTTGGCATTTTGCTTATCATTATCTTTTTCTTTTAATTCTATAATTTTTCCTTAATCTTAATAGCATTAGGAATTATTGTTACCTTTTAAATTTATATTCCTATACCTAGTTGTATAAGAATTTCGAAATTCTCTTTAAAAACGACAAGGAAAAAGATATAATTATATATTTCACTTATCATTTACCTCTTCTTTAGAAAATATTAAATTTAAAAGACTCACATTAGCATTAGGATTATGAAATTAAACTCAACTATAAATAAGTGAGTTGAGAACCAATTTTTCACACTCTACTTCTCATTTTACACGTCTATAGTGTTGGATTTTATGCCGTAAATAAAACTCAATTTCAATGTAATCTTTATCTTTTCAATATCAATAAAGAAATAGAAGTATTTTCATCACTTTATGTGTCATTTGGTTCATGTTATCATTTATATGTTTATTTGATTTATAAATTCATCCAAATCCTTATCACATTTATGTTCTTGTTTATTGTGTCGTCAGCACAGTGGAAAGTAATCAAGATTATGTGATTAAATATATATTCTTAGATTTATCAGTCACAGAGGGTTTAACTGATATGACAATCTACAACATAGTTTACTTGCACCTTGGATAAGTGTTATGTTCGTTCCAGGGCATTGGTTAAAGTAAAGCTTGGGTTGGATGCATGGAGTATGCATTGGAAGGGACCGATATTGAACTTTGATTCAGATATATTAAACTTACCGTAATATCTATTCAATTCAATATCACCTAGTTGATCCTAGATCAAATTATCTTAATCCTGATATGGTTAGGTTCGATCTCAAGAGTATTATACATGTTCTTTGATTTGTTAGTTCAGCCTTCTTTTTGGTCAGGATGATACGTACATTTTGGGAACATGATAGTGCAATTGAGTGGGAGCGCTAAACACATATATGGAATCTATAGCTTCTATCTAGCACATAGAAGTGAAATGATGATTTCCTTTGAGCTTGGCTAAACAGAGATAAATGGTTGAGTACTCATTTTAGTGATTATATTTAGTTCACTGAAATATCATTTATAGGCGGCTAAGTGTTTTAAGGATAAAATACATTGAAGGGTGTAACGGTAATTTAATCCCTATACAATGTAAATCATCTATAAAGGATCATTGACTATTGGGATTATAACAATGGATAATTGATAGCGTATCTATATCGTGGAACATATAGAGCGTTCTATATAACTGAGAGTGCAATTACAAGTTCTATGAGTGGATGCAACAAGGAATTAATAAGTCAATGAATTTACTTGGTAAGTTCTTGGTCAGCTTATTAGAAGCTCAGATATATAGGCCCATGGTCCCCATACTAGTTGAGACAATACTACTTGTAAGACTCAGTTAATTGATTTTGATTAATCAATTATAATTCTAAAATTAGACTATGTCTAGTTTATGAATATTCACTAAGCAAGGGCAAAATTGTGAAGAAAGAGTTTATAGGGTTCATTTGTTAATTAATAGACTTTGATTAGTCTAATTAATAAATATATTAAATGACAATATTATTAATAATTAATTTTTAGTTATTAAATAATTAGAATTGGCATTTAAATGGTTAAATTAGAAAATTAGCGTTTTTGAGAAAATGAGATGAAAAAATAACAAAATGGCAAAATTGCAAAGTGAGGCCCATTATCCTATCTATGGCCGGCCACTTTGTAGTCTATTTATCATTTATTTTTTCATTATTTTAATGCCAAATAAATCTAACCTAACCGGTTTACTATAAATAGGTAGTGATGACTTCAGGAAAAAGATGATGCATCTCATTCCTTCAGAGAAAAACTCAAAGCCTTCTTCCTATACCTAGCCGCCACCTTCTCTCTCTTCCTCTCTTCTGAAAACCAAACCCTATAGTGAGAGTGAGTGCCCACACACATCAAGTGGATCTCAATCATAGTGTGTAAGGCTGTGAAGAATCCAAATTCAAGAAAAGGACATTCGGGGTCAGATCTTGGTGATACTCTGCTATAGAAAGGATACAAGGGTTAGAGATCTAAGTGGAAGGAGACATTATATTCCACTACAACCACTGTAAGGTTCTTATACTTTATATGTGTTTATTTCATATCATTTTAGAAGTTCATATTTAGGATGTTAAATAACATACTTGTTAGTAAATCTAAGATCCTGGTAAAATAAATCCATCATATAGCACTTAGAGAACATTTTTGGAATTTCATCTTCATCAAGCCTTCAAGTCTTCCTCACTCCAAGGTAGAGAAATATATTTTTTTCTTCTACATGCTGATTTTTTTTTTTTATTTTTTCTTCTTCTCCTCCTTTGCTAGTCTTACTCTAAAGATTCTAAAACCCAAAAACTCTTGAAATAATTTTTCTAAACCCTCCAAAAATTTAAAACACTCTCCTTGTGCCTTGAAAAATTTCTCCAAGTTACTTTGACTTTTTTCAACCCAATTTTAACTTTTCTTGAGTTGTAAGCAACTTGAGTTGTTGAGCTTGAGATGGCCATGATGAAGATAAGCAGAAGATTACCTGATGAGTATGATCCCCATGTGGCTTAGTTCATTAGAGCTAAGCTCTAAGTCTAAGAACTTAGACAAGGCGCGTGGTAGAAAAGTGATGGCAATTGAGCTTCTCAAAGCTGTCATTGAGAGTGACGATTTGAGAGATCAAGCCTTTAAACTTAGGCCTCTTGTGTCTAGCACCCTCACTGAGCTTCAAGCTCATACAATTTGAGATGATTACTGTCCCCCTGAAACTGTTGTCCGAAAGCCTTGACTTGGTGCTCCCAAGGGCTCTCAAAATACTTGTTGTAATGCCTAGTCGAGATTCCACATGAATGTGGGTGCTTACTTGCCCTTGCATCCATGGTTCATATCCATAGTTGATTTCTTCGGTGCCTGCCCTTACCAGATAAATCCAAATAGATATAGGATTCTGGCCACATTCTTCATATTCTACCACCTTAGGAACTTGCCTATTCCAAATTCTCATGAGAATAACTTTTTTTGTGACTTAAAAAGAAGTCCAACCCGCAAAGAACAAGGCTTTTACAGCTTCCATCAATTTGGACCATTCATAGAAAATATAACCAAGAGTAACTATGACCTTTAGTACCAAGAGTACTTCTATACTCCTGTTCTTCCGTCAAGACAAATTACCTTCCAAAAAGTTGGCTCTTTCAAAAGACTCACTCCTCTTATTGACATGAAGAGGAGAGTCGATGCCATGTTGCTTGATATTGATGCATGGGAGAGAGACAGGCGAACTCTCTTTAGTACTGAAAACCTTCAGAAGGTGGGGCTGATCATGTCATGCTAGAGAATGTATCTTGATACTAGCTTCCCTGACGAATCTTGGACCATGCCATTCGAGAAAACTGACGAAGATGCTCAGAATGCCACTGTTATTTTGTCTAAGACAGTGACGAAATGTACCTTGTTCGGGTATTTCTAGCTTTTTTTTCTAGTCAGTTGTTTACGAATGATAAATCACATTATACGGTATATCATGAAGCATACTGCCCGTCCATGTGATGAAATGTTCTTCACGTGTCACTCAGATGGACGCCACATCACCCTGTGCGAATTTTGAGATAGCAGAATTATTTTTATATATTTTTTCGATAATAATTACCCACAATAAAATTAATAAAAAATGTTATTATAATTTAAATATTTACTAATAAATACTCGTATTTTTAGCTCAAAGCTCTTGAAATAAATTAATTCACAGTTTAATTTAACATTTTTTAATAATAAAATTATTATACATTATTATATTTGAGTTGTATTATTATTTTAATTTATATGTAATTAATAAATAAATATTTATTATTATTATTGTTTGGGCAATTTTCAAAAATACTCTTATTTTATGTTTTATTTATAATTTTATGACCTATAATTTTTAATTATAAAAATACGTTTATAAAGTTTTAAATTACAAAAATACACTTTGATCGGCAAAAGTAAAAAAATAACTAAAATAATAATGAGAAATCAACCTCACTACGACTATAAATCAACTATAAATAAGCTATAAAATAGCGAAAAACAACTAGAAAAATAACCTCATGACAACCATAATAAATTATAAATAAATTATAAAATAACTAAAAAACGGTTTATTATTTTTAATGAAGATGTATTATTGCAAATAAAAAAATTCAAAGAGTAAAAATAATAAAAAAAAAAAAATCGTGTTGACATTTTTTTATAATTTTTTTGTAATTTTTAGTCTATTATGTAAATTTTTCTAATTGTTACCCCTACCAGAAAAAGTATATTATTATTATTACTATTTGTTGAATTATATAATTTTTTATCATGTTGTGTTTTAAGGTTAGTCTATTTGTAGTTACGTCTTCAAATTGTTGTGTTTAAACCCATTTACAGTATGATGTCGTGTGGTGGTCGTCCCTCCCAAAATCGTAGTAATTTAGTCCCATGTCAAAAAATTAAGGGTGGCAATTTGCGTTGTTCTGTGATATTCGTGTTCGTATTATGTAAGTTGACATATTTAATTGGTCAACCTTGACCCGACCCATATATATTTTCTGTCAAAAAATCTCAATTCTAACTCGACTTGTCATGTTCTCATGACGACCTATCATATTCGTGTGTTGACTAATGTTACAATACTTATTGATCAACACGATTGATATCACAAATTTAATTTTTATATATATTTTTAATTATATTAATTTTTTTATTTGTTTACATAATATACTAAATAAAAATATATCTATGTAAAAAGATATAGGGAAATTATAGTAAATGGCTCCAAATGATAGGAGTATGTTAGTTTATGTCCTCATTTCAAAAAAAATATAGCAAATGGCCTTAAATCATAAGACTATGTTAGTAAATGTCCTATTATTTTTTATTTTTTTTAGAATTAGAAGCAAATTATTTAAACATTATGGTATATCTGTATTAGTTTTATTAAAATCTTTTTTATTTTAAAGTTATGTCAATTTTTTTAATTTTTTATGAGTTGTTTTGGGTTGTTGGTATATAGATTTTGTTGTACGGTATATTTCTATTTTGTTGTATGTATATTATTATTCTTAGATGATATTTATTTTTTATTATGATATGTATAATAGTGGTATATAATTTTATTAGCATAATAAAAATATTTTAATGTATGTATATAATTTTATTGCCATGCTACATATATTTAATTATTATTTTTATATTTTTTGATTGTATGATTATTTATTTTGAATAATATTTAATTAGTTTTTATTTTATTATATACAATGGTCATGGTATATATATTTTAATTGTGGTATATAATTTGGTTAGTATAGTATACATACATATACATATATGTATTAGTAATCTATATTTTTATTATTATTATTATTTATATATATGTTTTGGTGTATGGTATATGTATTTTTTGTTATACGGTATATAATTTTTTTAAATAATATTTAAGTTTTATTTTCTATTGTACTTTTGTTGACATGATATATAATTTTATTAGCATACTATATATTTTTATTTTTATTTGTTGTTATTATTGTATATATTTTTATTGTAAGGTATATATTTTATGTTATATGGTATATAAGTTTTATTGTATAGTATATCATTTTATTTTAGATAATGCATGTTTAGTTTTTATTTTAGTATACATAAAGGTGATATATAATTTTGTTAATATGATATATATAATTTTTTTTAATAATATTATATTATTTTGTTTTATTTTTTATTGTAGGTATATACGTTTTATTTTTATTGTATGGTATATGATTTTTGTTGTCAATAATATATTATTTATTTAATATGATATTTAGTTTCTATTTTATTATATATAAATTTTTTGGTATGTATTCATATTTTAATGGTAGTATATATAATTTTGTTAGCATGATATATATATTTTTTGAGTATTAATTTAGTATTGTTATAATTTTTTGTGGTATATATAGAGAAATTTAATGAACCAATTACAAGTTGAATAAAAAAAATGTACAAAAGTTTTGTCGTAGCTGATTGCAAGGCAATGGAAAGGGTGGGACTATGTACGGACAAACGTTTGGGTGGGAGGTGAGATGCACACTATGCTAAATATGGGTCGTGTCATTCACTTGCGGGTGGGGATCTGTATTAGGTGAGGAGCTTGTAGATTGCCACGTTTTAGTTGGATGAGATATTTGTGGACTGTTATTTTTATGCCTTTGTTGATTATAAAAGTATCAACTTTTATTTATTTTTAACTTTTTTTTAAATGTGTCATAAAATGCTATATTTTTTTACAAAATTAACTAAATATTAGAATATTTTTATAAACAAATTTTATAAAGTACTAATATTAACACATTTTTTACTGCTTAAAGTATACTATTGTTTAGTGATTAGTTAAAAGTTTAGTGATTATTTTAGTAATGTTTACTACTTTTTCAAAGTTTTTTAAAATACAAAATATATACTATAATTATTTTTTAAAAAAAATACATTGAATCAAACAAAATATTATAAACTTAAAAATATATCAGATTAATTCTATAAAAATATTTTATGAAGGAAAATAATATAATACTATTTCACTTAATTAGTATTTTCTATTTTAGAGTGATAATCACAAATTTTAACTAAGTTATAACTAGTTCCTAACAATTAAATTGGCAAAGCTTTCAGTTTGGTGGTAAATGCATACGATCTTATATTATTATATGCTAAAATAAATCGAAAAAAGCAAATAAATAAAAAAAGTCATTTTATATACATCCTATGATACACAATTTGTACTATCATGTCAAGACGTTTATGGTAAATATAAGAACGGTATAATTATTAGTCGTGTCAAGATTAAGTGAGTTATGACTCTTTAATTAAAGACTGTTTAATAATAGCGCTTACATTAACAACCAGCCTTTAGAATGACATCCCGCACCTGTGTTAATGTCATTACGTCAATCGGGACGTTATATGAGTATAGACTTATATTGTTGATACCTAATTGACTTTTTGACGTCACTAAATCAATTTCTTAGTTATGGTAAAGTAATTTCATCAATTTTCAAAGATGTTGTTTTGCAAAATTGAGAGATTTGAAACTACCTAATTTGTGACTAGTTTGTTGATATCTCAGTGTGTAAATTTAACTTGTCACAATTTTTATCTCCATTTACTACAAAAAAATAATCACATGCTACTGACAGAATTGGAATCAAAATTCTTTACCCACATATGCTTTCAAATATATAAATATATATATATATATATATATATATAAAAAAAAAATTATTTTGAAAAACAAAACTTCAAGAAAATGAGCCAAGTACTGCATAATTCTTAAAAAAAAAAATAGTAAAGACTCATTTTCTCAACTATTTTATCTATTATATGGTAAGAGATGAATAATTTTATATATAGAGTTTAGAGCATAATTAAAACACTAATTTTATGTTGACTTAGAATATTAATTGGTAGATTTTTAGTAATAAAAAAGATTTCTCAACTTATTCAAAAGAAATATATGTGGTGTGTACTGTGTATGTATACATGAACAAACTTTTTTTTTCTTACTTTAAGTTAATGGTCTTCGTATTTTAAATTTTTTTGGTTACTGAAAAAAAAAAATATGTTTAAAAAAAACACATATAATTTTAAAAATGAAAAAAAAAATAGAATATGTCATAAAAATTATATTATATTCATAAAAATGTGTTAAAAGGTGCAATTTATGATATTTGGCTAAACCCAAATTTGTGTATAAATAATAAAAAAAAAGTGTATGAATTTGAGTTATATAGATAGTAGTATTAAAGAGAACTTCAAAAGTAGACTTATAAAATTGTACAAGAAAAGAAGTTGTCCAGCATAAATAAAATTGAGTTGTAAGCTTCTCTTTTAAAGGAGAATCCCCTTGTGGATGTAATTGGCTCGATTTGATTAATAGAAATTATCATTCTTGATAAAAGAAAATTAATAACGCAAATTAATTTAAAAAATAATTATAGTAGAATTATGTATCTAAATAAATTGGTAATAAAAGTACTTAAGTAGTCAATTTTATTATAGTTAACTATTAGTATAAAAAAATTGATAGTAAAATTCCTAAGTAAAATTATTTTTTGAAAATAAATACTTATATAAAAATAATTCAAATTAACTTTTAAAAAAATAATAATAATTCAAATTAAAAATTAATAAATTTTTAATTATTAATATTATTTTATATTTTTTTACAAATAAATATATAATTAAATATTATTATAATATATATAAAGTTTTAATTGTATACATGCAGTCTTATTTTAAGAGTATACACCTTACATCTCAATGACCACATGATCTAAAATCAATAGTCAGAAAAACTTCCCTACCGGTAGGGAACTTATGCTAAGTCCTACCATAGTCTTGCCCTATAATTTTATTACTACGGTATATTAATTTTCTGTACTACGATATATCTAATACTGCTGTATATATTTAAATGATCTAATATATTTATTTATTTTTGTTACAATATAATAATATGCAATACTAAAAAAATTATGTAACTTAATTTTGTTATTATATATATTTTTTTAAAAAAATATGTGATAAATATATTTTTATAATTTTTATTAGCTAATTTATTAGATTTGGCCATTTTCTTAATTTTTTTAAAAAGTGGACATTTACTAACTTAGTTACCAAATTTAGGGTCATTTTGCATCTCAACCCAAAAATATATATAGGGTTTATGACCATTGATTTCTACCTCATACTATGGGAAGGTTTTGTGGCCCAATTACAATAAAATTAGAGGAAATTACATTGTATACCCACTTTGCTTTACTTGTTTTAATTTTTACCTCCATTTTCATATTTTTTTAGATATACCCACTTTTATGGATGATGTCTCAATTAGACCCTTTAGGTTATGTAAATTATATGCTAGACTTAAGTAGAGAGTGAGGATATATTAGGCAATCCACTCAAAAAAAGTAGATATATTATAATAAAAAAATAATATGAGGGTATTTTTGATTAATGGATACAAAAAAACGGTATTTTTCAACTTATTCCATAAAATTACTTGATGTCGCATGTTATGATTGTGCATATTTATGAATGTGTATTTTCTATTTATTTTTGGGATAATTACACAAGACACTATTTTTTGTAAAAAAATTACATTTTTACGTTTTATTAATTTTTTTTTTTTACATTTTCACAGTTTCTGGTAAAAAAATATGAAAACAACAAAAAAACTACATAAAAGTAACATGAAAATAACATCTAAATAATAACAAAAAATAACATATATATAACAAAAAATCAACAACAAATTAACATGAATACAACATAAAAAGACCGTTTTTTCTGTAAATAAAATCAAAAAATTCGTAAAAATATTTAAAATTGTGTGAAACCGTATTTTTGTAATTTTTTTGTTGTTTTTGTGTATCTGTGAAATTATCCCTTTATTTTTTAAATAAAAATTTATAACTGTTGGCATAAGTGGGCTGTTTTCTTTTCTTTATTTTTTTTAAAAAAAAAAAAGAGAGAGAAATGGGCTGATTTGGTCTTTGTTTTCCTTTTTATTTTATCATTTGTTTTGCTTTAGACTATTTTTTTAAAATTTTTTACAAAAATACTAAATTTTGGATAAAAGTTTACAATTTTACTGTCACATGGAATTTTTTTACAAAAATACTGTCTTTTTGTAAAACAACCTAAAACAACTGTAAAACAACAAAGTAGAATAATAAAAAATAACATTAGAACAACTAAAAAATAACTGTAGAACAACAGTGAAAACTTTACACAGTACACAATATGAAACTTACACAGTATTTTTGAAAAAAAAATCTGTCCCACAGTAAAAATAAAATAAAGTTAGAAATTTCAGTATGTAGTGTAAAAACTCTTTTTTTAAAAAAAAAAATAGAAATATATATATATCCAAATATGTCATTAAAATTATATTTTTTTCTAATAAAATTAATTTAATAATAAAATATTTTTAAATAAAATCTTTTATTATGAGAGTAAATTAATCTAAAATATAATAATGGCAAGAACACACTAGTTTAATATTGAGTGAGAAAAAAAATTATAGCAAAGGTAATATTAGTGCGAAAACTGTGAAGATTTACATATGAGAGAATTTAAAAAAATAATAATTCAAATTAAAAATTAATAATTTTTTTAATTATTAATATTATTTTATTTTTTAAAATAAATATATAATTAAATATTATTATAATATGTATAAAGTTTTAATTATATATTAGCAGTTCTATCGTAAGAGTATACACCTTATATCTTAATAACCACATGATCTAAAATCAATAATCAAAAAAGTTTCCCTACCGATAGGGAACTTATGCTATGTCCTATCATAGTCTTCCTCTATATGTATATATATCAAGTTTCAAATAAATAATAGAATGACAAAAATATTATTATCAAGTATAATTTTTTTTTTCTGTTTTTTTTTTATGAAAATAAAAAAGAATTTAACTATAAATTAATAATTTTAATAATATATTGGATATAAATGGGTTAATTGTGTCGATTTCATGTCACGTGACACGTGCGTAAACCCTAATCCAACCCAAATAATAATAATCATGTCATTCATGTTAGACCTATTTTCGACCCGCGTCTATTTTCTAGGTCCCTAACTCGCAATGATTCATCTCGAGTTGGTATTGTGTTGTCGGGTCATGACTTGAATTGTCACCCCAATAAAAAAAGGGCCAAGATACAAAATGACCATAAATCTAACAATTAAGTTAATAAATGTCCCTTTTTATAAAAAAATTAACAAAATGTCCATTCTGTTAAAAGTTTGATGAAGAAATTACAATTGTAACCTTGAATAATTAAGTATTTGGTATAACTATTTTGCACAATAGTATATCGTTTTTCTGTGCAATAGTATATTAAAAAAAACTGAAAGGTGGTATATTAGTTTAAGATTGTGGTACATTATTTTAATGTACTATGGTATATAATAAACGAAAGACGGAAATTAAAAAATGTGGAATATTAGTTTAAGTTTGAGGTGTAGTTATATTTCACTAGGAAATATTGTCTTTATGTTCATTAGTATATCATGAAGGAAAGAAAAAGAAAAAAAAACATGTGGAATATTAAATAAAGTTTTTGGTATGTATATATTTTTTCCACTATACTGGTGGTATATTCATTTTTCACTATATAGTATTTATGCTTATGATTGCAGAATATAATTTTTATATACTATTGTATATCGTAGAATAAAAAATCATTTAATAGTTTAAGTTTATGGTATATTCATATTGGTCTAAGGTATATCGTTTGTATGTGATATGGTATATCGTGAAGGATAAAAAGAAAAAAAATTATTAAATATTAATTTAAGTTTTAGTATTTTTTTTTTATTTTGTACGGTATATCTTTATTATGTGTTATGATATATTAATAAATAAATAGAGTGGTATATTATTTTTATTTGCTATGGTATATCATGAAAGAAAGAGAAAAAAAAACTTGTGGAAGTTTATTTAAGTTTTTTTATATATATTTATTTGACTATAGAATTGTTGTGGTATATTCATATTACTCTAAGGTATAATATTTGTATGTTATATTATATATCATGAAGGAAAGAAATAAAAATAAAATTAAAAGAACACATATCAGTAAAAAAAATAATAAAGGACATAATACTCATATTACTCTAAGGTATAGTATTTGTATGTTATATTCATATTACTCTAAGACATTTTTATAATACCTTTTATATAATGAATGATATTTTAGGTATTAAAAATAAAAAAAAGGATATTTGTTTTATTATTTTAAAAGATAGACATTAAAGAAATAGGACTATTTACTTACATTAAGCTCATATATATTGCACTAAAAAAAGAAAGGACATAATAGTCCCCAAAAACTTAGGGTTAATGAAGTTTACTCCCCAACCTCAAAAATTAGTAGTAATAATCTCTTAGATTACGTTTTCTTTAAGTCCATTAATTTTTTAAAACAGATTCGTTAAGCCCAAATAAAATAGTATGTGTCAATTTTTTGTTAGTCTAAATAATAATTTTAATTATATAAAATTTAAAATAAAATAAAAACTAAAAAATATATTTTAAAATCATAAATTAAAATTCAAACGGATAATGCTTTGTGTTGTCAATATTTTGTTTTGTCTTCACACAATCAAGCTTGGTATTTGCACTACTGATATTTCATTTTCTACGTTTTGAAAGGAAACCTCTTTTCAATTAAATATAGAATTAAATAAATAAACCATTACTTGTTATTATAAAGATAAATATGAGAGAGTGGGTAGGAAAAGCATCACATTCTCCCACTTTACAAACCATGAATATGAATTCCCCTTTTTCTTCTTCACTTTCTCTTGAACATCAACTCAACCTCATCGACAAACTTCAACTGTTCAAGATCCAAGGCCGTGATAAACACGGCCACAACATTCTGCGAGTCATCGGAAAGTTTTTCCCTGGTAATGAACATATATTTTTGATTGATTATATGTTTTAGGTTTTTGATGATTAATTATATTTTATTATCAGCTCGACTTGTGAGTAGTGAAGCTGTTAACAAGTATCTAGAAGACAGAGTATTCCCAAACTTAGATGATGAGAAACCATTCTCAATGGTGTACATCCACACAGATGTTAATCGGTCTGAAAATTTTCCCGGAATCTCAACTCTCCGATCTATCTATGAGGCTATTCCGGCTCAAGTTAAGGATAATCTAGAAGCTGTTTATTTCGTTCATCCAGGGATACAGTCCAGGCTCTTCTTAGCCACCTTTGGTCGGTTCCTTTTCAGCGGAGGGTAAGATCGAATCATTGATTGTGATGATGAGAATTATTTTGTTCCAAAAAAATGTTACTCATGATTCTTTCATTGGTCAATTGAAATGGATTCATTTCAATTCATTACAGCTTGTACCAGAAACTAAACTACGTGATCCGGATGGAGTTTCTCTGGGATTATGTGAAGAGGAGTGAGATTGAAATACCCGAATTCGTGTGCGAACATGACGATGAGCTTGAGTACCGTCCGATTATGGATTATGGGATCGAGAGTGATCACCCCACTGCCATCACCATGGTTGACTCTCCTCTCTCCATCTACTCCATGCGTTGCATCGCTTAGAAAATGGCTTAAACAACCTACCTATATATATATATATTACTGTATTCTGATGTTTTATGGTGTTGATATAGATATGGTAGTATCAGTTTGTGTCTGTATTATATTCTACTAGAAAGATAAAACAGAGCCTGTCTTCAAGGCCGTTTTATCTAATAAATATAGTAATGAAATTTTCCTTTTTAACCCATGAAATGAGTATCTGAGTCACTCAATCACCTTAAAGCAAAAAGAAGATATTCATTGAGAGAATTAAGATTATTACATGCAAATACAAAATTTGTTATACAACACCACAAGTCTTTTATTGTACACAACACAACACAATTATAATAAAATTTTGGAGCTTAAAAAGGGTTTGGTGAGACCCAAATAGGAGTAGGCCAATAATCAGTACAATGGGAGTTCCATTTCCTTTCAATGGTTCCATCAGATAAACAAAAAATGCCAGAATCAAATTCCCCAAATACACTCTCGTAGTTGAGCTCAGAGTAATCGTCAGTAAAATATATGCAATTTCCAACACATCCTGGGAAATCAGAAGCCGATAAAGACAAAGACGAATTTTTCCCAATAAACAACATTTGATCTCCCAAGTCGTTAACTTTATCCCACTTGGGTTCATCTTCATCACTCCAATCCAATCTGAAAACGTTGAATCCAACCGTTCGATAAAGCTCCTCAGAATTATCGTAATCAATCTCCAAGTACCGAGAAACCAAAACCAAATCATCCTTTGAACTCACCAAATACTGCATATCGGCACCCACTTGTGTCGGCGTTTCGATGATGATCGAAACGCTGGGTGATGTTGACCCACCGACATCGCATACCGCAACGACGCCGTATTTGTTCACAGCGTAAAAGGAGGAGTTATAGTGTATGACATCCTCACTGTAAGAAGATGCACCTTCGATGAAAGTCCATGTTTGGTCACCGGATTTACAGAATGCCAAATCCCCTGTTTCGTGAAGTATGGCTAAAGCGACGAAACCGTTGGATTCTTTTGGGCTGGATGAGAGGACCACTTTCTTGACGAAAGAGTCACGGATTTGTCTCAGATTTTGGGTGTATGACTCGCCGGAGGGGGATCGGAGGGCGTATTCTCGGCCAATTTCCGAGTAAGAGAAACGGAGGACGTTGGGGAAGGTGGAGATTGGAGGGAGGTGGAATTTGGATCTGGTCAGAGGGTTGAGGAGGAGAAGTGAGGGGGTTTCGTCGAGGATTACGAGCCAGCCATGAGAAGAGCCGCAACAACGCTTGCCGTGAGATAAAGCTTCAGGAAGGTTGATGAGATATACTTTGTTGCTTGAGAGGTTGAAGAAGGCGGCGGAGTGGGGTCGGCGGTGGCGGGATTTGGGTAGCATCAGCCATGGAAGTTGTGGAGGTAGGTTGTTTGGGGTACTGGGGACGGAGGATCGCCAGCTCCGGCAGACAACTCGGAATCGGAGGTAATCGGCATAGGTTGTGAGGTTATTGGAGATCGATTCTACAAGTTCTGGAGGAAGTTGAGTCCAGTCCACGGCCATTTTTGTGGGTATGAACAATATTCTCCTCTGTTTTCTATATTTTCCGGCATAGTTATTACAAAATAAATTAGAAGAAGAGAAAAGGAAAAGAGAGAAGAAATATGAATTGAATGCTGACCAATAAGGTAGAGCTAATTCTGAATTTTGTGGATATGAGATAGTTTGATAACAATTTTTTTTAGGATTTTTTTTTTCAGTTTTAACCCAAAAAAAAAAAATAATAATATTATAAAAATATTTTCAGTTGGTTAAATAAATATATATACAATCTAAATAAAAAAAAATTATGCAAATAACATTTACACACCTTTAACTCAGGATCCATACTTTTTGGACAACCATCACGTAATAACCCAACTCAATCGAAACGAAAAATTCAACCAAAAAGAGAACCACTATTAATTCTGGCGATTTCACCTGAGAAGACGATCAGAATCAATCAAAACATGGGCTGTTTCGAATTCATGAAAAAAAAAAGTGTAGAAAAACAACTACGAAACTAAAATTCAATCGAAAATCTAGTTTAATTTGTATAAAACTAATGTCTTAGATTTTAATTTTCATATCCATAAAATGCAGATCTAAAAAAGTTGAACTGGAGTTCCCAAATAATCCAACTCAAGTATAATCAAAAAAAAAAAAATTACAACAATACTATGTTATATTATTTTATATAATATAATATTTAGATTAAATAATTAAGTTATAAATAATTAAGTGTGACAAAGTATTAATTTTGTCAAATTATAACATACATTATGAAGTTACAAAATGTGTAGAATGACCACAAAATTGGAGTTGCAAATCCTTTAAATTTGATGATCACTTGAATATGTAACTCTCATCTCTTTTTCACTCTTAAATTAGTAAAAGATGTTACTAATGGTTTATGAATGTGAATGAATGATAGCTATTAAAAATATAGCTGTTGGAGACTTGATTTATTCATTTATAAGGTGTATAAATGGTTCAAAATCAAGTGTAAGTGATTTGGAACACTTTTGAGAAGAATTGGCTAAAGCTGAAAAAAATGATAACTAGTAACTAGTTACTGTTTTTTCAGCATACAAACACAAACGTTTTTGAGTCTTTCTAACATTCCAAAACTCCTCAAAATCACCCATTTAATACTATAAATGCCCAATTTATAATTGGTAACATCCAAGGGCTTTATGGTGGTCATTCATGTTCGTATGGGAGTGAAAAACTCTATAAAGAGATGCCATATTGTTCACTTGTTAGAGAAGTAGTTAAAACTATTTGTTGTGGTTAGAACCTTGTGAGGATATGCTCATCCTTAGACACTAGGTTGAGCATATGAGGCTTGATAAATCCTTAAGAGCATTTCTAGAGTTTCCCTAAGTGTCCATATGAGGGAGGAAATGAATTTTAGAACAAAGGTCCTTGAGCCTTGGTCAAACTTTTTGTGTGTTATTCTTCTTCTTCTTCTTCTCTAGCTTTCTTGTAATCTTCATGAAATACTTTTATTTGTATTTTGAGTATTTTTATTGTAATCCTCCTATTCTCTCTTGTAATGAGAACTTTTCCAACATACTATAGTAAAATATTTATCCTGATGTATTTTCGTTGTTTTCCAAATTTCTAATCGTGAATTTGTTCATATTAAATCATGAAGAGACATGTAGATAGAGTTACGTACGTGAAAATATTGTTCTGATTTTTAATATTTTATAACAGTTGCATGAATATTTTGCTAACAGTTATTTCATCTGATGCAACTTTCGGCCAACCACCCAGCAACCATCGTCTGATTGTGTAAGTGATAATGTAAGATATTTTGGTAATTTAAAACACATAAAAGGTATAAATATTGTCCACACCTTATGAATGTATTTTTGTAAATAAAGTATGGGGTAAGTTAAAAAATACTGTTTTTATTAATCAATTAATCAAATTTACCTCTAATTTTATATTTAATTGAAACATGCTTCTTTTTATATGTATTGTACCCAAAATACCCTGACATAAGAGAGTCACATGGAGAGTATCTTGAAGTGACAGGGGCAAAATTAGTACAATGTTTTAAAAAAAAAAGAGGTAAAAATGATAGACTTTAAAAAAGAGAGTAAAAATAAAAGAGAAAAATATGAAAAGGGTATAGAGTATAATTTCCTCATAAACTATTAATTTGTATTTTTCATGTAATAATTCCTTTTTTTTTAAAAAAAAAGGTTTTTGTTTTTAAAATTAAAAAAGTAAAAATATTTTCTAAAGTTATGCTATATACCGTATTTTTTAATTAAGAATCAAAATTTTGAAAATTTTAAAACAAAAAAATAATCACTTTCAAATTTATTTTAAATAGCTTTATTTTTTTTTAATTAATATTTTAGACTATAAACTCAACTAAGATATTAGAATCCAGATCCTAGCCCCGATCCCAAATTCGGCCTTGATTTCAGCTTCGGATCTAGACCCGACTTAAATAAAATCAACAAACAAAAATTAAAATAAAATTTACAGAACATACTTTTATTTTTTGTTTTTAAAAATGAAAAATAAAAAGTAGTTATAGAACACTTTTTTATTTTTCAAAAACAAACTTTTCAAAACAAATATTTTTCTTTAATTTTTGTGATTAAAATTTTTTAAAATAAAAGTATTACCAAATGCCACTTAAATTAACGATGGATATCGCCTTTCGTACATAAAAGTACTTTTTTTTTTCTTTTCTCTTTTCAATTTTCACAATTAATTCTTCAATTTTTTAAAAAATTTATAATGCACCTTTTTTTTTGATGCAGTTTTGGCATTTACAACAATTTTTCAATCTAACTTTTTTTTATAATCTTTTAAGTTGTAGAAATTTAAAATAACCTATAAAAAATTTTGAAATTTAGGAAAATTTAACACATCAGAAATAGATTTCAAACAATTTATTGCATATATCTCTTTTATTTTATACACGTATGAAATAGACTATTTGAACTTATATTGTAAATTATTTTGAATTTCTCAAAATTTTATAGGATGTCTTAAATAGCTTTAACTTTCTTAAATAACTTTAATGTACACGACTATAAAAAGAATAGACTAAAAAATTCTTCTAAATAGGCGTGCATTGTAAAAATACTAATTTATATATTTTAACAATTAAATATTTTGAAAAAACAAATAAATGATAAATCAATTTTAAAAAAATTTACAATGTGAGTCCATAGATGTATCCCTATTTGTTTCGGTATTTGCGAAAAAAATTAGTCCCATTTTTTTATTGTTGTCTGTTTTATAATTACTTAGGACATCCTGTAAAATTTAGAAAAATTTTAAAAAAATTTAACATGTCGAAAATATAGTTCAAATTAGGGGTGTTCATCAAACCGCCTGCACCACACAAAAAATGTAGTTTGAAAATTTTTACGGTGCGGTCGCGTTTTGAATTTTTTCTAAACCTAAACTACGTGGTGTGGTGGGATTTGCGGTTTTGAATTGTTAATATGTGACGCATTGCAACGTACATTATAAAAATACAAATTTTTATATTTATTTAGGTCCAATATGTGAATGTCCAATCTAAAGCCCACTAATTATTGTTTTGTTGAAACTTAATTTTTTTTTTCATATTTATTTTCAAGCTTTATGGTATTTTTGACAATTGTTGCTCAAGTTTTGTTGTATTTGTGATAGTTTAATTATTGGTGATAGTCCAAACTGTAAAAATCGCACCGTACCATTTTTTGCGGCGCGGTTTCTGTAATTTTTTAGTTTTGTGTTGTAGGTGCAGTTTGGAAAATTAAAAAAACTGCATGTGCGTATTGGTTTGAAAAAATGTTCAAAAACTGTACCACCCGCACCGCAAACACCGTTAGTTCAAACAATTTATTTCACACGCATATATAATAAAAGAATTCTGCATACAATAGACTATTTAAACTCTATTTTTGACGTGTTAAATTTTTTTAAATCTCTCAAAAAATTTCAAAATATCTTCAATCGTTGCAACATAAACAAAAATAAAAATTGAACTAAAAAATTCTTTAAAATATCAAAACATATAAAAATATGTATCTGTTATAAATATTATTAATTATGTGGATGTTCAAATCTTTTATTTATTACCATTAATTGTAATCAACATTCATCTTTTCCTTAGTTTCCCTTTTTCTTAGTTTCTTAATATCTCACTCTTGTATTTGTATAAATAGGGGTTCACCCCATTGGAATAAACAACTCAGAAATTCTCATTCACTTTCTCTTTCTCTCTTCATCTTCTTCTTCTTTCTTCTCATCTATTTTATATTATTTTATAACACGTTATCAGCACGAGTCTCTGCCCAAGCTTCAAGCATGAATCTCTGCCTAAGACCCAATGTAAGTATTTTGTTAAAGTTCTTGAATTGTTTCAAAGTCACGATACACTAAATATATATTTATATATATACTCATCTGACTGAAACAATTTCAAGAATCATTTGGTTTCCTTTTTCTTTTTATCTATATATTTATATATTATATATGTATGTATATGTTTTTATATATTTATTATTAATTTCATATATATATTATGTTCTTATCATTCATAATATTTACAATATATGTGTGCCTATGATATGATAGAGAAAATCTATATAAATTATACATATATCCAAAAGATTATGTATTATCGATAAAATATTGCATATATCCTAAAGATTATGCATCATCGATAAAATATTGCATATATCCTGAAGATTATGCATCATCGATAAAATATTGCATATATCCTGAAGATAATGCATCATCGATAAAATATTGCATATATCCTGAAGATTATGCATCCTCGATAAAATATCGCATATATCCTGATGATTATGCGTCCTCAATAAAATCTTGCATATATCCTGAAGATTATGCAAACGTAATATTCATTATATAGTTGATGGATATATAATGAAAGAGATGAATACATATTTATATATATGTTCTTGTATTCTTTGAGGGCAATGAAAAGTAATCTAATATCGATATAGATTTTGACAAACATTTCCTGAAGTAAATATTTTATATTTATCGAAGAAAAAAAAATGATTGTATTTATGTGAATACAACTAAAGAATCATTAAAAATGATTATTATTGATGCAATTTTATAGTGGGTTTTGAATATCCAAAAAGAATGTTAAGAAAATTGCATTGAAACATCAAAGTATAAGAATAACAATGAGCATGACTAATGTTATTTAAATACATGAGACATGTATTTATTGTTCATCATTTCCTGCAGAGAATGATACGAATTGAAGTCAATTACTTTTAAAAATTCCTCGTATTAGTCATGTTATTATACATTGTTATTACTTGCAATGTTGGAAATTATTGAATCTGACATATATTAAAGATTAAATTTTGCATACATCTTGGAGACTATGCAAAAATTGCATTCATATATTCTTTGAAATATCGTAAAAGAAATTGTTGAATAATTTCTTATATTTTTATGGATGAACAAGTAATAAATTTTTAAGAAATTTATAATAATGTTCTACTTGTTCAACATCATTCCTCGAAGTGAATGTAGTGATTTTAAATAATCAATGACATTATTTACTACTCAAATATTTTCAGAAAAAAGTGGAAACAACCAAAAGATGAGATACCACACACAATCAAAGTGCATGAAATTTATATATCATGTGTGGAATTGAATAATAGTGGTCGCGTACCTGTAGTACGGACATACTTATAATCAAGATAAAAGTATACTTGATTATTGAATAGAATGTGAATTGTACAAATTTATTGTACATTTAGAATATTTAAATATCATTCCCTAAAGAGAATGAATAGACATGAAATTCTATTTCAAAGAATATAGATTTCACATATATTGGCAATGCCAAAAGCAAATTAATATATACATATTTTATTATTTCTTGAAATCAATAGTTTCAAACTATTGTTAGTACAGGATATGTATATATATATCAGTTTGCATATTCCCAGAAGTAAATATATAACTTACTAACATTTGTTAGTGATCCAATATAATCAAAGTGATAAAGAATCACAAAATGATTATTTGAAAAGCTTCCTGAAGAAGTCTTACATACAATTGCTACTTGGAGTAGTAAAATATATTTGTATGTACCTAGATATATAACTTTTATCTAGTTATAAAAGTGATAAGAAATAACTTATTATATGTACTGGTTGTACATTTAAATATATAATATATCAAGTCATGATAATTAGACTGATGAATAGTCTATTAATAAATTAGACGACTTGTTAAAAAGATACCAGGAAAAATGAATGATATATTATGGTTATATCTATTTGACCATTACAATAACATGATGAAGTTGTCATGTATCTTTTAAATTATACACATCATTGAATTGATGATAGTGATTCCTGAAGAAATATAAAGTTTGATAAACATAATAGTGACTCCTGAAGAGTGTATATGTTTTGGAGAATAATATAATTATATTATTCGTGTATATAAAAATGAAACTTTTTATGATTACTTATATGTTGTAGTGATTTTACATTACCTTGTGAAAGTTTCATTGAAATACAAATTATAGTGAACCTGAAGTTCATTAATTGAATTATTTTGACATGATCAACCATATGCAATAAATTGTCAAAGAATTTGACTAAATTTGATTGAAGAACCAGAAGATTCTTCTCATTGTTAATTTATAAGGCTCAAAAGAAGAATGTGCATATATTTGCACATAGAAAATATTTAAATTATATTTCTTTAACAATCTTGAGTCATTGTTAGATTTTTATTGCATAGTTTCTTATCGATGTGATAAGATTATATTATCATGCATTTACAAAATGTGTAAATTTATGTATTTCTAATTATACACGTATGACTCATTCTTAGAAATGAATTAAGTTCATAAGTATTGAACTTGAAACTGAAGTTATTGAACCTGAAGTTCAATGTCATATAATATATATGAGTTTAAATAGATATTGATTCATTGTGATATATTGAAATCCCTACAGGTGTATTAATATTATTAGATATCACAATTTCTTAAAATTCTCTCGATCAGGGGGAGAGAAGCAGTTGGGATCGATGATAAATTTTGAAAAATGATCCTTGCACAAAGTATAAGAACGATATAGTTCAAAATGATATATACCAACTGCAAATCAATATTATTCAAAGTTGAGATAGAATGAGTTGAAAACGCCTGAAGCGTAAATGAACAATGTAGAAATTATTAATAAATGTTCATTTGATTTGCCCTGAAGTTGTTAAATCTAGAGGTACTCATGGAGATACCTTAATGTTATAAAGTATTAAAATGATAACCGTGATGAAAACGGTACTCGAAAAGACTCCCAAGAGAAGTTAGACATAACACATTTGATCATAATTGAATCCCTGAAGTGATTCTATATAGGTACCTATAAATGATAAACATATTTGAAAAATATGTAATTTAAAGAGATCTCTATAAGTTATGTCAATATGGGAGGAAATTATCATTTATTGAAATTTTTGTCGACAATAAATATTGAATGTTTGCATATGCAATAAATTAACATGAGATAGCAAGGATCATGGTATTAGATTTGTCGAGAATCATCGACATACATTTTGATTTTTGGCCAAAATATTATGACGCAATCCAGGCAACTTTACTCACATAAAGTGAAGTAAGACCTGTAGGGTGTGCAAATAAATATTTCTAATGAGAAATTTGCATATATGTATTTGTACATAATGAATTGTTGTACAAAGTTTGCATAGACATGAGATTGATTGAAGTAAGGCTTAAATATTGAGAAAATATAATCATGATTTGATTATAGCCTGGAATATATTTTATGAGGATTTATAAGCGTCACATAAATGTTGCAACAAAAGGTTATTTATTTGGAGCTCCTAATATAGTGAGAATTTGAAATAAGCCTTATCTAAAAATTCTAGAAGAATTTAATACATGTCTTAAGTGATATAAATTCAAAGTCGCGCGCACTATATGACAAAGATCTTTGTATGAAATAAAGACATGTAAGTAAATTATTATTTGAAAAATACCTATGGTTGTCTATGTAATATAAATACGTAAATTATACGTTGTGATAGACTCTTGAAGAGTTTTTGATTAATTGCAAAACAAACTTTTATTTCTTTTGTATATCGAGAAATATTAAATGTATAAAGTTTGTTCATTAGTATTGAAGTCCTGAAGTACTTCATATGTATCAAGAATTATAGATATATGATCATTTGATATGGAAATTAAGATCATACAACAAGATGGAACAAATATATGGTATTGGAGTACCATCATTGTCACAAACGAAAATTTATATTATCATTAATGTGTTATGTTCATATCTACTTGAAATGTTAAATTTTAGTATGAACAAGATTGTATATACACATGAATGATACAATTAGTTGGATAAATATTAATGTTCCACGAACCCCTCATCTATAATTTAGAAGTCCATACATACTCTGGAAGAGTTATAGAAAATATATGATCAAAGATTGTATATGATGATATTTTAAAAGTGATAACAATAATCTTATGAGATCTATTATCACCAAAAGAATTATGGATCATATGTGCATGAGGGGGAGACATATTCATGTTGCACTCTTTTTTCCTTAGTTCAGGTTTTGTCCCTATGGGTTTTCCTGACAAGGTTTTTAACGAGGCAACTTGCAAATAATTATGAATATGAAATATATATTGTACTCTTTTTCCTAGCTCAGATTTTGTCCCACTGGGTTTTTCTGGCAATGTTTTTAACGAGGCAACTATAAATCATGTTAACATACTTGCATTTTATGAAGCAAGTAGAGAATGTGTGTGAGTGAGATCATTAGCATAGCATATTCGGGAAACATATGGATTGCACTCAATAAAGAAGTATCAACCCAAGCAATTCTCTATGGACAATACTGCTTGCATCGTTCAACTAAAAGGAGGTACATTGAAGGAGATAGAGTTAGAACACATTTCACGAAATTCTTCTTTATACGCTTCAAGAAAATGCATATTGGTGTTCAACATATTCAATCAAGTGTCAATCTTACAAACTTATTCACAAAGTTATTACCAACATCAACATTTGAGAAGACGGCAGACAAGATCGAAATTCGTCGATTAGAAGATCTCCACAAATGCCTAAATGAGGGGGAGTTAGTTTACACTATACTCTTTTTCTTTTGATCAAGTTTTCAGCAAGATTTTTAATAAGGCAGTTATTATGGACATCCAAGGGGGAGTGTTATAAATATTATTAATTATGTGGATGTTCAAATCTTTTATTTATTACCATTAATTGTAATCAACATTCATCTTTTCCTTAGTTTCCCTTTTTCTTAGTTTCTTAATATCTCACTCTTGTATTTGTATAAATAGGGGTTCACCCCATTGGAATAAACAACTCAGAAATTCTCATTCACTTTCTCTTTCTCTCTTCATCTTCTTCTTCTTTCTTCTCATCTATTTTATATTATTTTATAACAGTATCGATATCTTTTTTAGATGGTTTATTATAAAAGTACCTAATCAATTTTACTCGGAGAGAAGTAAAACTTACATAATTAATTAGAAAAGAATAACACATTGAGAGATGAATAACACGTTTTCACTTTCTGCAAGTATTTTAACTTGTATCACTCTACAAGTTGCTCAATAGATATTTGGGAACCAAACTATAATTAGTATAACTTAGAAGATAAAAAGTATTTTCAAATGTTTCTTTACTCCATTTTTTAAAATATATCACTAAAATATAATTTGTTTTATTTATTTTACATCAAGTTTTTACACCACCCTGTCTATTAGCTTCTTTAAATTTTCTCTACATTATTTTAGGAGTGTTATCCAATTCAATCCGTACTATTTTTGTTAATAATACATTTAATCTGTATTAAGTGCGGATTTCATATTTTGAATCTAATTCAATCAAATTCGTAAAAATACAGATTAGATTGATTATTTTGAATTGGTTACTTTTTAATATTTTATTATTTAATTTTTATTAAAACATATATCTTTTCACATAATTAACAACAACAAAAAAAATTATTATTATTTTATGTCTCTAACAATAAATTAAAATAAATAAAATAATAAATAATAAATTCAAAAGAAAAAAGAAAAAATTGTAAGTCGAAACAAAATATTTAATTTTATTTTAAATTGTATGTAAAAAAAACATAAATTATATGTAAGAATGAATTACACATTTGATCTATTAAGTTTTGAAATATATTTATATTGTATGTATTAGATTTTTAAATTTATTATTTTTTACATTAAAATATTTAATTGTATATATAATTTTTTTTAAAATTTAAATAAATATGTGTGGATTGAATTGGATCGGTTACTTTTATATATTAATCAACATCCAATCTACACAAGTGTGAATTTTGAATTTTTTAATCCAATCAAATTCACATAAGTGCGAATATACGCACTTTGCGGACCGAATCGGTAAAATTATGCGGATTGAATTAAATTAGCTATATATTATATTATATTTTAATTTGAGTTGAGCAATTTGATATACTTTTTTTATATATATGTATTATATATAATTTTTTCAATATTAAAAATAGAAATAAAAAAAAAAATATTTAATGCTACATAGTGATTTAAAATTAATTAATATATATTAAGTTAAATTATTATAATAATATTTTTTTTGATAAACCACTATTAAATTACAACGTACATAATTAATACAATTAAAATGTTATATATACCAAATAATTATTATTGCAATTAAAATGTCACTTAAAAATTAATTAAAAAACTTATTACGTAATAAAAAATAATTAATTAGCATAACATAAAATATTTTGGTTATAACACACTTTTTGGTTGTTACATGATCAATGTAATTTGTGTGTATTTTTTTGAATCGAATAAACCACTAAAAAAATAAATTGCTCTTCGTACGCACGCTCTCCGTACATCTCGTTAATGAGGGTTTCTGAAATATATTTCGCTGCCCTTTTTGATCCTCTGTGATCCTGGGTGCTTTGCTTGCCCTGTGTTAGATTTTCAAGACACTTTTCTCTGGTTGTTTAGCTCTTGTGCTTGGCTATTTTTCAATGGCGAGTTCAAAAGGAAAATAAGTGGTGGAAATGGTGGAGTGCAGTGACAGAGAAACTCTACAGCTTTCACTGGAACAAGACGAAGAAGCTGGTCACGATTACATTGAAATAAAGGCCTCTTACGATCTGTCTTCGCCCAGAAATGGCGACTCTTTACGGGGTGGAACAAGAAGGAGGAGGACACGAATGTTTACACTCTCTGGTTCTAGAAACAAAATGAAGCAGCTTTTGTGGTGGACCGAAGCCCTTGGGCCGTCTATGGTGGTCATCCCATACTCAAGCCTTTGCTAGTGGGTGGGAGATGGCGTTCCACTAGTTTCGACTCATTCCCTATCTGGGTTCAAGTATATGATGTACCCCTTCATTTTTTCATAACAAATAATGCTAAAGCTATTGCAAACAGGATAGACGGTGTTATCAGTGTTGATCGTATGTGGAAAAAGGGGTTCCCTACTACTAAGTTTATACAGTTCAGGGTGGAGATCAATGCTTCTAAACCGATCCTTGTGGGACTCCATTTTCCAATGGAGGAAGGGGTATGTCTATGAGGATATTTTAAGTATGAGAAGCTTCCGTGTATTTACTTTATGCAGGATTATTGGTCATGAGGAGGTGCAATGTAGAAGAAAAAGGCGGCTGATACATGATGACTTCAACCATACTATTCCTATGTATGGACCATCGGTTAGGTATGGGTCTAGATTGAAGCACGATTTTTGAATAGATTCAGGCGAAAGAAGCAGCAAGGGAGTTTGAGAACCTCAATCTGGGCAAGGAAGAAGTTGTGAAGGGGATGATGTCGTTCAGATGGAGGCTACGCTTATTGAGCGTTGGTTGAAACGGATATCCACCAAGTATGTTTGAGTAACCAGGAGGAGGATGGCATGATCGACAACGGTGTGGTGCTAGAAACGGTGATTTCAAATTTAGGGGTGGTTAAGGAAGGTACAATAGTACAGGAAAAGGGTGAGGACGTGGGTGACGGAGTCATTTTGCCCATGGAAAGAAGGAAACAATGTTGTCATTCCCCCTAATAGTATTGTCAGTGATAGTGGAGGTAGTGTGGCTAACACAGTGGGTCCCTCCGAGGCTTAAATTGAACAGCTGGTAATGGTATTCAAGGGTTCGCTTGATCCTTCGAGGACCAAGAAGAAATTGGGCCTTAGACAAAAACTAAAAGGCTTGGCAAGGAAAGACTTTATGGGCTTGGATATCCCATGTAAGAACTCCCTCATTGGACCAAGCCCATGGAAGAAACGTAGATTGGATGATCTGGTTTCGGATCACGGTAGCTGGGGCCCAGTGGAACTGGGTTCTAAGTCTCCAGGTTTGGGGAAAAGGAAGTGTGGAGATTCGTCCAAGATAGACGCTAATGTTCTAACCTATGGTGATTCTGTGAAGGCCTGGTGGAGGAGGAAAGCACTGAAGTGTTGACCACCCATGTCTCTCCTTTACGAGAAAGGCCTCTGATCAATAGACACTACTCTAACGGAAAGAATTTTGTCGAAAATGTGCTTTGTGAGTCGGATTTTTCTCAGGCTAAGGAGGCGGGTCAGAACATGCCTCCCAATCCACCATGTTATTTCTATCCTGGAACTGCCAAGGTCTTGGCAAACCTCAAGCAGTGAAATCGCTGAGAATTTTGATTCGTAGCGTTAATCAGGATGTGGTTTTTCTCATGGAAACTAAACAACAAAGCTGGGACATGGAAGGGATTTGGCAAAGAATGGGATTCAACAATGGTGTGGTTGTTTCTGCTATTGGAACAACCAGAGGTTTGGCTCTTTTTTGGAAAGCGAGGTGGGATATTCAAATTCTTTCTATGGATACTGGCAAAATAATTGCCCGTGTTGGTGAAGATCGTAATTTCAAATCTTGGGTGGGGTGTTTTGTTTATGCTCCACCCAGAAGAGACGAAAGGGAAGAGTATTGGGAGGCGAAGATGGATACTATCAGCAACTTTAGAGATGCTTCGATGCTCATGGGGGATGTTAATGCGGTTCTCAATGAAAGTGAAAAAGTGGGAGGCAGGCCGGTTAATGAACGGGAAGGGCGTGGCCTCCGTAATTTCATTTTTGATTGTGGTGCTGTGGACCTCGAAGGGATGGGTGCTCTTTTTACTTGGTCAAACGGCTAGGATTGGAACAATATAATTTGTGAAAAACTAGATAGAGTTTTCTACTCTACTAGTTGGATTTCACAGTTTGTAAAATCAGGGACTAAAAACTTGCCTATTCGACACTCTGGCCATTTGGCAATAGTTCTCAACACGTTTATGGATGCTGCTTCTTTCAAGGCTCCTTTTCGATACCTTGATGCGTGGAATATGGATGATGAATGTAAGGGGGTTATTCAAATGGCATGGAAGCAATTTATTGAAGGATATCATAGCTTTATCCTCTGCTCTAAACTCTGGTTGATTGCATCCGCTTTGTCGAAATGGAACTAAGAAAATTTCAGATTTTGCAAGAAAAAACTTGATCTACTGAAAACTTTTCTCACCGAGGTCGAAAATAGGGAGCCTACCCAAGAGAACTTACACCTTGAGAGTGTTGTGATGATGGAAATAGATGAAGTGGAAGCTCGACATGAGGCCATTTGGAAACAAATTAAAATCAAGGGAGCTCTGGTTAAAAGATAAGGACCATAACTCGCGCTTTTCCCATGCTTCTTTAATTGTTAAAAGGAAGAGAAATTTTATTTGGGCTATTTCGGAGGATGGAAATGACTGGATTGAGGATAGAGATTCGATTGCCGAGTATTTTAGATCGAATTTCTTATACTCCTTCACTTCTACCCATCCGCTGATTGATGAGGAGCTTTATTCTCTAATCACTCCTTGCATTAGCCAGGAGGAGACTGAAGGTCTTATAGATATCCCTTCTCTTGAAGAGATCAAAGCGGTTGTCTGGGATATGCCGCCTCTAAAATCCCCGAGCCCTGACGGATTCCCTACCAAATTCTATAAGACCCACTGGGAGACGGTCGGCCACCAAACAACAACTTTTTTCCAGGAATTTTTTGCCACAGAAAAATTCACAAAAGAGGTAAATCGTACTTTTATTGTTCTTATTTCGAAGAGAAGTAATGCTAGTAAGTTTGACCATTAGTCTTTGCAATGTATGCTATAAAATTATTGTGAAAATTTTGGCTAATAGACTTCGTATTGTTTTGGACAAGATTATATCGTCTTTCCAGTCTGCTTTTGTCAAAGGTAGATGGATTCGGAGAATTTGATTATTGCCCATGAGATTGTCCATGATATGGGAAGGAAGCAGAGGAAGAAAGCTTTCATGGGTATCAAATGTGATATGTCAAAAGCGTATGATAAAATTAAATGGTCTTTTGTTGATAAAGTCCTCAAGGCTTTTGGATATCATGATTGATTTAGAGGACTTACTATGCCATGCATCACTACTGTCAATTTTCAACTCCTTTTGAATGGTGGACTTACCAAATCTTTCAATCCTCAAAGGGGCTTAAGGCAAGGCGACCCATTATCGCCTTATTTGTTCATCCTTTGCTCGAAAGTCTTGTCTAAGCTGGTATTGGCAAAAGAAGAATTGGGCTTGATCAAAGGCTACCAGATTACAAGACACAGCCCCCCGGTCTTGCATCTCATGTATACGGATGACACCATTTTTTTTATCGAGGCAAACTTGCAGGGAGTGGTTCACTTGCAGGATGCTTTTCAACAATATTGCTCTTGGTCAGGTTAGTGTATCAATATCAGTAAATCTAAGATCCTACTTTCAAGAAATTGCAGCTCCTCCATGGGTTTGACAATCTTAGATTGGTTAAACTTTGATATTATGAACGGAGAAGAGTTCTTTCTGTTGGATATATTTTACCAGGATCTAGATTTACTAACAAGTATGTTTCATTAACATCCTAACATGAATTCTAAAACAATGAAATAAACACATAAGAGTTTAAGAAACCTTACATTGGGTGCAGCGGAATATAATGACTCCTTCCGTTCAGATCTCTAGCCCTTGATTCCTTTCTGTTGCAGAGCATCACCAAGATCTGAAGCTGGATCTCTTTCTCTCATTCCTTTGATGCTGAATCTCCTTCTTGTTGTTTGGAATTCTCCTACAGTCTTACACACTATGATTGAGATACCACTTGATGTGTGTGGGCACTCACTCATTCACTCAAGGTTCGAAATTGAAGAGGAAAAGATAAGAGAGAAGGTGGCGGCTAGAAGAATTTTTGTGAAGGAATGAGATGTATCATCTTTTTCCTGAAGCCATCACTACCTATTTATAGGTAACCACCTAGGTTTAAGTTAGAATTATTTGGCATTAAAATAATGAAAAAATAAATGATAAAAGCCTACAACAGTGGCCGGTCTGGGCTTTGGATAATGGGCCTCACTTATGCAATTTTGCTATTTTATCATTTCTGCATCTAATTATTTAATAACTAAAAATTAATTATTAAATAATATTGTCATTTAATATATTTATTAGTTAGACATATAAAGTCTCTTAATTAATAACTAAACCTAGAATCTCTTTTCTTTACAATTTCGCCCTTGCTTAGTGAAAATTCATAAACTAGACATAGTCTAACTTTAGAATTATAATTGATTAATCAAAACCAATTAACTGAGTCTTACAAGCAGTATGGTCTCAACTAGTATGGGGACCATGGGTCTATATATCCGAGCTTCCAATAAGCAGATCAAGAATTTATATCTTAAACTCACTGACTTATTAATCTTCGTTGAATTCACGCATAGAACTTAGAATTGCACTCTCAGTATATAGAACGCTCTATATGTTTCACGATATAGATACGTCATTAGTTATCCATTGTTATAATCCTAATTTGATCAATGACCCTCTAATAGATGATCTACATTGAATATGCACTAAGTTACCGTTACACCTTCAATGTATTTTATCCTTAAAACACTTAGCTCCGTATAAATGATATTTCAGGGAAGTGAAATGAGATCTCCACTATTTATCTCTGTTTAGCCAAGCTCGAAGGATATCATTGTTTCACTTCTAAATTCCTATAGAAGTTATAGACTCCATATTTATGTTAGCGCTCCCACTCAATTATACTATCATGTTCCCAAAATGTACGTATCACCCTGACCCAAAAGTAGGCTTAACTAAAAATTAAAGAACATGTATAATACTCTTGAGATCGAACCTAAACATATCAGGATTAAGATCATTTGATTTAGGATCAATAGGTGATATTGAATTGAATAGATATTACGGTAAATTTTAATATATCTAATCAAAGTTCAATATCGGTCCCTTCCGATGTATACTCCATACATTCGATACTGGTAAACTTTGCCAATGCCATGGAAAGGACATAACACTTATCCAAGGTGTAAGAATACCTATAGCTGATTATCATGTCAGTCTAAATCCAGTGAACTGACAAATCAGGGAATAAACTTTCGAACATATAATTAAGATTATATTCCACTGTGCTAACAACACTATAATCATTAACAAATTCATATGTTCTGGACTAAAATAGAATTCATATATTATGTATATATAATCATGAAATAAATCATGTGAACCATGCAACATTAAATGTTATTTCTGATCTTTATTAGTAAGTAAATCTGATTATATTGAAATGAGTTTTATTTAGGGCATAAAACCCAACACTTTCTTGGTAACCCTCTCTTTATAAAAGGCAACAGAACCAGTGACTTTAATTTCATCATTAAGAAGGTTAGATGTAAAATGGAGGGCTAGAGGGCAAAGCTTCTGTCTCAGGCAGCAAGAACTGTCCTTATAAAGAATGTAATATCCTCTATCACGATTTACACTATGTCGGTGTTCCAGCTTGCAGTGAAAAATACCAAGGTTTTGGATGCCATGGTTCATCGTTTTTGGTGGACATGGAGCATGGAGGGGGGCAAATGTTGGAATATATTTTACTAGGATCTAGATTTACTACCATGTATGTTTTTAACATCCTAATATGAATTTCTAAAACAATGTAATTTAAACACATAAAAGTTATGAGAAATCTTACAGTGGGTGCAGCGGAATTAAATGACTCATTCCACTCAGATCTCTAACTATTGTATCCTTTCTGTAGCAGAGTATCACCAAGATCTGAACCCGAAACTCCTTCCTTGTGTTTGGATTCTTCACAGTCTTACATACTATGATTGAGGACCAACTTGATGTGTGTGGGCACTCACTCTATCACTCAAGGTATGAAAATATGAAGAGAGAAAGAGAAGGGCTGGTTCGAAATTAATAGAAGTGAAGGCTCAGGAAAATTTGACTGAAGGTGAATTTTCATCATCTTTAAGTGTGAACCATCACTATCTATTTATAGGCAACCACCTAGGTTTAGGTTAGGATTTATTAGGCATTAAAATAATGGAAAAATTAAATGAAAAATACCCTACAAGTGGCCGGCCATGGATATGTGGGCCCCCACTTGGAATTTTGCCACTTTTAACAATTTTTCCTTATTTTCTCAAAAATATCATTTTTCCAATTCTAACCACTTAAATGCTAAAACTATTTATTTAATAATTAAAATTAATTATCAAATAAAATTGTCATTTAACATATTTATTAATTAGACTTAATAAAATCTCTTAATTAATAAATAAATCCTAGAATCTATTTTCTTCACATTTAAGTCCTTGCTTAGTGAAAGTTCATAAACTAAACATAGTCTAAATTTAGAATTATAATTGATTAACTAAAATCAATTAATTGAGTCTTACAACCAGTTTGTCTCAACTAGTATGGGGACCATGGGCCTATATAACCGAGCTTCCAATAAGCAGATCTAGAATTTACCAAGTAAATTCACTAACTTATTAATTCCTCATTGCATCCACCATAGAACTTAGAATTGCACTCTCAGTTACATAGAACGCTCTATATGTTCCACGATATAGATACGCTATTAATTATCCATTGTTATAATCCCAATAATCAATGATCATCTATAGATGATCTACATTGCATAGGGATGAAATTATCGTTACACCCTTTCTATGTATTTTATCCTTAAAACACTTGGCCACCTATAAATGATATTTTAGTGAACTAATATAATCACTAAAATGAGATCTCAATCATTTATCTTTATTCAGCCAAGCTCGAAGGAAATCATTGTTTCACTTCTAAATACCTATAGAAGCTATAGATTCCATATCTATGTTTAGCGCTCCCACTCAATTGTACTATTATTGTAACGCCCTAAATAATTAGGCACGCTACCCAAAATACTTATGAAACCCTAATCCCCTAATTGGGATTACTAATTAAAATAGCGCAGAATTTAAACTTTTATATTAAACAGACTGAAAATAAACTTGTAATATATTTAAACTTTTCAAAATAGTTGGGATCCCAAAAATATTACAAACTTATTACAAGTTCTTTCTTACTAGCCGACCTAAGCGGCAAAACAGAATACAAAAGTCAACACTGTTAGACCCATAACCCGCTTGGTCTGAAGTGGCATGAACATGTACATTCTTCGCCCTGCTCCTGAAACTCATGGCTGATCAGCTAATGCCTTACCCTTTCCTGCACAGTAGAGCACCCGTGAGCCAAGCCCAGCAAGACAGTATAAATCATAACAAATATATTATGCTCATTCACATATGTCTGTATAGCACAGACCTGATCATTATTTAATCATGCCCATTTATGTCTACGTGGCGTAGACCTATGTGTTGCGCTCACACATCTAATTAAATCTACATGACGTAGACCCACGTGTTACTCTCACACGTCTAAATACATTAAGGCCTTAGAAGTGGTTCATCTCGGTTATGAGTACCGAGTCCAACCTGATTATGCCTTGAGCACATAATCCTTAAATCTCATTTCAATTAACATGGCATGGCATTTATACACATATATCACTAGGGTAATAACCCTAGGCTATTAGACCGTTCCTATTAGGGTAATAACCCTAATCCCGATTACTTAAACATTCATGCATATCATTCTCAACATAAGCGCCACTGCGCATACTCTACGTGCTAATCACTGTCTTACCTGTTGTCCCGCAATAGTAGAGATTCCAAATCCCCGGGTGCTCCTGACCAGGTGCCGGTAATCCTAGTCACACACAATCCGGGATTTTCACAAATAGGGTTAACCCCTGATTTCACATTCATAAAGTAAATTCATGGCATTTCAAATACAAATAATCACATAGAGCTCGAAAAGAGCTTTCCAACGGTATAAAGAACATCCCAAACGGAATCCCGAGTCAAAAGTTATGGCCAAAACAAATTTCAGCATTTCCCGATGAACTCCAACCGGAATTCCGGATGAACCAACCAGAATTCCGGTTGTCTGGGCAGAGAACACGAAATTTCTCAATCTTTAAACCCCCAAAATTCACTCAAATCATTCCCAAACATTCCCAAACTTTCCAGAGCATCAATATATGTCATAATAAACATATTCCACAACTTAAACCCAACAATTGCACTAAAAATCAAAAAGTGCCATTAAAGCACCAAGCTTGAGTTCCATGAACTCAAGCTTGCTTTTCACAACCAATTTCTCAATTAACCCACTTACAGCAGCTAGCAAATATTATAGGGTCTAAAACACATAATTATGCATCAAAATCCAACAATAAACCCCATAATTTCATATTGCACAATAATCACAAATCATGCTTCAACTAGCAAAACTCTAAGTTCAAGAACTTGAACTTTAACCCAACACATACTTATTCAATTTCCAGCAGTAAAACAATAGATAAAAAAATTAGGTTAAGCATGTAAAATATCCTTGAATTGTACTCTAAGCCCAATCAAACACAAATCAAGAGATTAACACACAAATTATCAAGATTAAACATCCATTTCCCTAAACATGCAAACCAAGATCAAACAACTTAAAGCATGCTTTTTTTCCACAATAATTTCAGCAAGAATTCAACCATAAATTTCACATAAACTTAGCAAGAATCTACCTCAACTCCAAGCTCAAGAATTCACAACTTCAAAGCTCCAAAACAAGCTAAGAACCAAGCTTTTCTTCAAATTCAACTTGAAATAATAAGAGGGTTTGGGAGAGAGAGGGGGTCGGCCAAGAGTGAAAGTAAAACCAGAAATTTGCATTTCATTTCATCAAAAATCAATTTTAATCAAACATAGTAAATATGGGTCAAATGACCAAAATGCCCTCATGGCTTATTATTCACACCTACACCCTCACAAGGGTAAATAAGTCATTTCAATACTCAATTAATTTCAAATAAATTTCAGATTATCATTCATCAAATAAAATGCCAAATTATCAATCCAATTTACATTTCGGGCCCGAACCCGGTTCGGCCCGAAATTCCCGGTTGTGACTATACCGCGCTAACCTGTCAGAACACACCTGAAAAGACAACACAGGTATACTATATAATAATATAGTTCCATTAAGCACGTAATCAAATTAATTTCATAATTTTACCCTTCTCGGGTCATAATTACTAAAATGCCCCTGGCTCACCAACGGGGTCTTAACATAATAAAATTCATATAATTTCACATATATTAAATTATATAATAATATAATTTCCTCAATTATACATAATTATCTAGTTAGGGTTTTGCTAATCCATTTCTTAATTCCGGGTATTACAATTATGTTCCCAAAATGTACGCATCACCCTGACCAATAAGTAGGCTTAACTAACAAATCAAAGAACACGAATAACACTCTTGAGATCGAACTTAACCATGTCAGGATTAAGATCATTTGATCTAGGATCAACTAGGTGATATTGAATTGAATAGATATTACGATAAATTTATCATATTTAATCCAAGTTCAATATCGGTCCCTTCCAATGTATATTCCATACATCTGATACTGGTAAACTTTGCCAATGCCCTGGAAAGGACATAACACTTATCCAAGGTGTAAGTATACCTATCGCTGATTATCATGCCAGTCTAAATCCAGTGAACTGACAAATCAGGGAATTAAACTTTTTGAACGTATAATCATGATTATATTTCACTATGCTGACAACACTATAATCATAAACAAAAACATATGTTCTGGACTTAATAGAATTTATACATTAAAGATAATCATGAAATAAATCATGTGAACCATGCAACATAAAATGATTTCTGATCTTTATTAATTAGTAAATATGATTATATTGAAATGGGTTTTATTTAGGGCACAAAACCCAACAAACTCCTACTTGCACTAATATAAAACAAAAAGTGCATTTCAAATAATCTCAACACCTTGATATCCAAATCAAGTGTAGTATGTAGTATGCTCTCTGTAATAGGATCTGACAAAATCCACCATTACATTCCCTTAATCACAAAATCCTTAAAATTGTGAAATTCCTCTCTATATGTCTAATCCTCTAGGGATACTAGATTCTTTACTTTTTGGCAACTACTTTTACGTTAGTCAGGAAGTAACACTAGTAGTTAATAAATATTGGAACAATGCCAAAAATGTATAAAACTTTCCTTAGACTGAGTAAGTATCTTTCCTGCAATTTTAACATTCAGTCTCTCTAGTAGACTTAGAGACTTCAGATAGGTTTTTACACTTCTCCAAAATCACTACTCCACCCCCAGAGTAATTACCATCTCATCAGCAGACTTTCTAGCACTAAGGCAAGTCTAGAAATCTAATTTGGTGTAGTCTAAGAGTATTAAATACACCATTATCAACTAACATATAGTACCTCTTCTTGATCTTAATATTCACTTGATTGTCTTCCAATGTCCTTTCTTGGATTAATCTGATACCTACTCATTACTCCCACTCAACAGCAGGTGTCTGGTCTAATGCATAGGAAAGCATATCTGAGACCTCTCACTGTTGATTCTAAGGAATTCTTTCATTGGCCTCTATCTTTTCTGGAATAGTTGAAACTTTTCCTTAGATAAATCAAATCTATATCTAGAAGTCGAGAAGCTTCTATAGATTGTCATTAGAAAAATGCTCCAGCATCTTACTAAAGTAAGTTGCTTGCATTAGAGTAAGCAAATTACCAGGCATACCACAAGCCATAGGTTTAGATAAACTCAAACCTTTACTACTAGGAACAGGAAGTTTTGTTAAGTCCATTGAATAGACTTACTAACAAAATTTCCTTTCTTGTTCTTGTAATAGAAAACTTTTGGTTGGTCCATATGAATGGTTTTAATCATAGTTCTCTTGGCTTTGCTTCTTAGTTTCTTATTCTAACAATCCATTACTTGTTTAAACTAACAATAAATTTTCATCACAAGTGTCTTCCAAGTCATAACAGGGTGAGTTCCTTGAAACTCTCCCACTACGACAAGGTACTGTGACTTTTTGTCTAAGAACATAAGTGGAATTATCCTCTTCAGTTGTGTCAAGACAACAGAGGCAGTGGGACCATCTTATGCAGAATAAGATGATAGAACACTTTTGGAATCAAGATGAAAAAAAAATATCTCCTCTATTTTGCTACTTTATTTTCAGACTTAGTCATTATCTTAGAAAAGTAGTATTTGTTGAAACAAACACTTTCTTATCTAATGACTATGGGATGGTCCACCCCTAATCACTTAGAATAGCTATCAAACATGCAAACCTTAGTTAATAGTTCTAGCTTTTCTTAAGATTAGGATTAGGACATCCATGAATCTAGTAATGGTTTACACTAAGTACACAACCATTCTATCATTCTGAAATTTTTCTATCACTAGGGTATATCCCTAAAAGGACTTAGGCAATTGGTAGTAACTAATCATAGACCATGTATTTTCATCAATATGCAAATTGAATTTCTAGGGAGGTAAGTTTGGATACAATTCAAAGTTCAACTTAATGATCTTTGAACTGCATATCCACCAAATATTTCTCCACCCCTATCAGTTCCCAAGATCATTAACCACTTAGCTCAATGTTTTTCAACATTGCTAGATAAACATTTCAAATTTCTTTGCATAAGGTAAAATTTAGAGTAATCGTCTTAAGAATATAACGAAAACTCATATCCACCCCTGAATGTACATCCATCTACTAATATAGATGATCTTACTTTCAGTGGATATAGGCATATTGACTCTTTGCAAAGAATGATCTTGTCAAAACCACTATGAACGAGATACAAATATCATAGATATATAAAAAAAAATGTGGTAGTAATCTTTTGATGACTTAGGTCTAGTTACATCAAAGAGTTCTTAGATTAGTAGTGGTGGTCCAAGTTAGAATAAAACTCAATGTATATTTGGTATCAATTTAATGTCTTACATAAATTTAATTTTATAAATAGTGTTATTTTAAAGATAAAAAATATTTGATATACATAATATATATAAACAAAAATAATTTGAAAATCAAATTTAAAAAAAAAAAAAAAACATGGCCTAAATAACAACCTTTAGGCCTGCTAGACACTGGTAAACATGGTAACCAAATCTAACTTGATCTAATATAGGAGCATAATTTAGCTTGTGAGTGAGATTGGCATTTGTAGATCGTGATTAATTAAGATTACATTAGATTTTTTACAAAGGTTAAAAATAAAACAAAAATGTTAAGGACAAATATTCGAGAGATGGAAAGGATATACATAACAACTTCTTTATTTTTCTTTTCCTGTTTTCCATTTCAATATGCATAAATTATATAAAAGAAAAAAAATTAAAATATAGAAGAATATTGCTCAAGGCCTATTGAACAAGATATCACAATTTGAATTGAAAGTAATGGCCAAAAATATTCCTTCTCGCTTGGGATAGCAGCCTGTAAACATTCTACAAGTCACCTACGTGATATGAATTTTGAAACGAATGGTTTTCATAATTTGAAACAAAGCAATAATGTTCGCTCCTCTAATAATTGAGAGCTTGCCATTTGAACCAACTGATAAGAGAATTAAGAACTGAGCATTAGTTTAATTCTCTTGAGATGAATACAAGACCATGATTTAAGACGAACACATATATTTACAATGGAAATTTGAATAGTTTACCTCGAAACCCATCTTGCGGTAGTTCTGTGCATATAAACTCGTTCAACACCTGTCACACAAAATGTTAATCAGATGAACTCTTCTAGTAAAGAAAAAGATGAACAAAATTCTTGTTTAAACTTTCATCTTACCATCTGAAATAGCTGATTCAACAGCAAAATACAACATATCACTTGCAATACATTTGGCGACACACAATTATATAACCATATCTATTTTGGGATAGACGGTTTATGCTGCAGAAGAAAGGAGCTTTCAGCCCATTCCTGAGTGTCCTGATTTTTCATTATTTTTTTTTATAAAGAAATAGCAATTATATCATTGCTATAAACAAACTTACGATTTTAGGGGAATTAAATTTTTAAGAGACTTACGATTTTTTTTTGAGAGAAGTTAGGCAAATTGGTTTTACTTTTATATGTATTTATATATATTTTCTTTTTTTGGGGGGAATTTTTTTGGGAAAATTAGGCTTACGATATGGTTTTGTTTATATATATATTATTTATTTTTTTAAGGGAGTCAATGACAGAGTTAAAATGAGTCATCCCAAGATAGGTTTGCTAGAGATATGTGGGTAAGATGATTTTTTTTTTTAATTTAAAAAGAGATTATTAATATTTAAAAGATTGTTTAATTTTTTGGGTTTAATTATTGAGTTTATTTGTTAACGGGAGATCAAACCTATTAACATCGTTAAATTTAACAGAATATTATTTTATTTTTAAGTATATTCTGTTAAACTAAGAAATGTCGTTAAATAGGCACTTTTAATATATAAAGATATTTGTAATTTTTTTTAAAAAGTATTTATACAATTTTAAATATATACTAGTTAGTTAGTATATAAAATTTTCAATATATATTTCATATATATGGGTGTACTTTTAATGGGTATTACCTATGAACGGGTAATTTTAAAGAAATTTGAATTTTTAAGCTTTATTTTTCTATCTAATTAGAAAAATCTCTTATTTTGACATTATATGGGTTGGGATTGTTCCATTGACTGAAAAAAAAAATCAATAAAAAAAAATTTCGGTGAAAAAAAAGAGATTATTTCACAAATACACAAAAACAACAAAAAAATATAAAAATACGGTTTCACAGAATTTTAAATATTTTTACGATTTTTTTCTAATTTATTTACAGAAAATACAGTCTTTTTATGTTGTACTCTTGTTAATTTATTATCGATTTTTTGTTATTTGTATGTTATTTTTTGTTGTTGTTTTGATATTATTTAGATATTATTTTCATGTAGTTTTCTTGTTATTTTCGTGTTGTTTTTATGGAAAACTGTAAAAATGTTAAAAAAAAATATTTAAACGTAAAAATGTAATTTTTTTACAAAAAATAGTATCTTATGTAATTATTCTAAAAAAAAATAAAAAAGTTAAGTTGACTTAAATATTTTGTATCCAAACATATGTTTGACATAGTATAAAAATAGATATTTTTTTAATATTTTTTTTTAATTAAATAGCTAAATTAAGTATAAAAATTTAAAATTTTCTTTTATTTTCCATTATTATTTTTCATTATTGGATCAAAATCTAATAATTTAATATTTTTAAAATTAATATTTATAAAAATTTATTTAATAATATCAATGGATTAATAACCATTAAAAAATATTCTATATATATTTTTATTAAATATACACCAAATTACCAATTAATGTATACTAGTATCTATTACAATTTCAAATATATGCAAATTAGTATGTATAAAGAATGTCCTTTTCCAATTTTATGAAATGGCCACACGTATGTACAAATACTAAATTATAAAATTTGGATTGTTATTATTTTAATTGAAGAATCTCTGTTTATTATGTTTAAATTTTGATAGTGAAATTTTTTTATTGTTAAAAATGAATATTTTTTAAAAGACAGTAGTGAAATGATGATTGCATAGACAAGTAATAATAAAATGTAAGAAATTAATTGTTAAGTTATTAATGTAATTAAAGTAATATTAATGTGTTACATGAAGTTGTTCCTTTAAATGCTTAACCAATAAAAAAGAGCGTCTGCCTATGTGATTGTGCTCTGTGGCAGTTGAATGTCCCATATGGGTTTTAACCGTTTTTTCTTCAATCAATTCCCAGTATTGTTCAGTTTTTTCCCAGTTCTTTAGCAGTTACCATCACTCCCTCCATCTTTTTACTGAATTGTCCTGATTTTCATACCATAAATTCTAATCTCCATTCGTTTTTTCTTCACCTCTGTTCTTCTCTTCTTACATTCTACTCCTTCTTCTGCTTTCAATGGATCCATTAACGAACAAAATGAAGGCCAAGATTAATCTAACGGAAGATGAGGAATCAGTTTTTGAGTTTCATGACACTGAATCCACCTCGCCTCTGCTCTCGGTTGATACAGTTTTATATGCGAAAATCCTCACAAAAAAGAAAGTCTGGCTTTCAACTTTGCAAAATCAAATGGCTGAGCACTGGGATGGGCGTTTCCCAGTCAAAATCTCTGAAGCTATGGACATGTTTATGCTGACATTCGGTTGTGAAGGGGACAAAATCCGTGTCTTAGACCGTGAACCATACCACTTTCAAAACCACCATATCGTTTTATACACACCAGAGGTTGGCAAAAATTTCACCTCTGATGATCTTACATTTACTCCATTTTGGGTGCAAATCTACAGACTTCCCTTTCTAAGCAAGACCAGAACTTTGGCTATTGCTCTTGGCAACATTATTGGAGAATACAAAGATGTTTTTGAAGATTCACTAAATGAAGGTTGGGGACCATTCCTGCGTGTCCGAGTTTTATTGGACGTTTCAAAACCTCTGAAACGTGGTAGGATGATTTCCTTGAGTCATGTGAAGGATAAGTTCTGGGTTGATTTTCGCTATGAGAGACTTCCCGAATATTGCATGGAGTGTGGTGTTATTGGACATCCTTACAATAAGTGTTCTGTGTTTCTTGAAAAATTAGACAATGGAGAAGAACCAGCTTTGGAGTATCAGCCTTTTATCAAAGGATCTGCATTGCCAACCTCGGGATATGATCGTTATCGCACTGACTTTGCTAAGGGAGATGCTTGGCCATTGATTACTAGACTTGCAAAGAAGAGTTTAACATCGGCAATTCCCCAACTTGCCAAACGTGGTCAGCCACATCCGCGCATCCTGTTTTCTGGCGAGTCATCCAACACAAACAACTCTGAAGATTCTAACAATAATATAGATGACATTGTTGCTGCAAGATCTATGGTTCCAACCAACACGACAAAGCCTCCAACTGTTGTTTTCCATCCATCTACATTACTCTCTTCAGCACAAAATCTTCACAAAGGGATGAATGCACCAGCCACTAAAGTTTCCCCAACAAACTTCTCGGATTTGTCCTCAATCTATATGCCTGCTTTTGTACCCAATACCACCAATACTTTTGCTACGTATCCCCCACAGACTCCACTCACTGATATCCGAGGAAAACAACCAATGCCTGCTCATGCCACCAATGCTTTGCCTCCTAAAGATGCACCTGCCACTATTTCTCCTGCTGTAATGCATTGGGAGACAGAAAATACAAACCCAAATGTGCAATCTAAAAGACAAAATGAAGGACTTTCTTTACGCCAAACTCTTAAGAGATGTCGAGGAACAATTCTCAATGATGCAGCTTCAACTTTGTCAGTTGGAGAGGTTGATCACCACCTAGTTTCTATTG
The DNA here is from genome assembly GCF_029168945.1 of Cannabis sativa. NCBI lineage: Eukaryota > Viridiplantae > Streptophyta > Magnoliopsida > Rosales > Cannabaceae > Cannabis > Cannabis sativa. The sequence continues at coordinate 68,703,342 of NC_083610.1, read as the reverse complement.
ATCTTATGGATTCTATGGGTGACAAAGACAATTCAGCGGAGACTGCCTCGCAGTCCCGCCAGCAGCCATGAAAATTGTAAGCTGGAATGCTCGCGGTTTGGGGAACCCGAGAGCCATTCGCAAACTCCGATTGCTTGTCAAAGAGCAAATCCCCGATGTACTTTTTATTATGGAGACTAAGTTAGTTTGTAATTCTATTTCTCGTATTAGAAATCTTTTATGTTTTAATCATGGACTTGAAGTCCCTAGAATAGGTTTAAGTGGTGGTCTTATGTTACTTTGGAAGGATGATATTGATGTAACTTTGCAATATTATAATACAAATGTATTTGATGGTTATATGGCTGTCTCAAATGGTCCTAAATGGCACTTCACAGCTTTCTATGGAGAACCTGCTGTTCATAACAGACACACATCTTGGACACTTTTAAAAAGATTAAAAGATGTTGCCCCTTTACTCCCTTGGATGGTCATTGGTGACTTTAATGAAATACTATCTAATCATGACAAGATTGGGGGAGGGTTGAGGAATGAACAACAAATGGATGCTTTTCGGGACACATTATCTTTTTGTTCTTTACACCAGCAGCCGTTTCATGGGGACAAGTTTACTTGGATCAAAGGGAGACATAATCCTAATGCTCTTAAGGAGCGGTTGGATTGGTGCTTCCTCAATGATCTCTGGGAAACCATTTTCAAACCGATCACTACAGCTCATTTGGATTATTATTCTTCGGATCATAGAGCCATTGCAGTTACAATTGAATACATCACTTCAAACCAGCAACAGCCAGCTCGAAAAACCAGATTTCGGTTCGAAAAAATCTGGTTAAAAGAGCCTGATGCAGCTTCAATAATTCGTGCTCACTGGTCAGATACGGATGCTGGTGGAATGGAGATTTTTCTATCAAATTTGCAATCCTGCACAGATGCTTTACAGCAATGGCATATCAGAAAATTTGGCAACATGAAGAAAAATATTACCAATATGCAGCAGCAAGTTTCTCGGCTTAACAATGCAGCAGATCGTTCAGTTTCCACCATGGATGATTTAAAAGATTCTGAAGCCATATTAGACGAACTGCTACAACAAGAAGAAACATATTGGCATCAGCGTTCAAGAGTGGATTGGTTGCAATGTGGGGATCAGAACACAAGTTTTTTTCATGCTCATGCCACGTCTAGGAAGTCCAAAAATGTCATCAAATCTTTAATTAACACTCAAGGTTTCTCAGTCTCTTCAAAGGCAGAAATGACTAATGTAATCAGTGATTATTACACCAGTTTGTTTGCATCAGATGGTGTTGATCCTGATTCTTTGAATGACATTCTCACTACTGTTCCAGCCAGCATTACTCATGAAATGAATCAGTCATTAACAACTCCTTTCACCAGCAATGAAGTGTATGCAGCCCTTCAATCTATGAGCCCCGATAAAAGTCCTGGTTGTGATGGAATGTCCGCTATGTTCTACCAACACTATTGGAATATTGTTGGTTCCTCGGTTACCAGTTTGGTTCTTGGTGTCCTCAATGATGGTAATAATCTAACAGATCTCAATAAGTCCATTATCACATTGATTCCCAAGGTAGCCAATCCGACTTCCATGACTGAATATCGTCCGATAAGTTTGTGCAATGTTATTTACAAGCTTATTTCCAAGACCATTGTCAATAGATTCAAGCAGGTTCTACCTTTTGTAATATCAGAGACACAATCTGCGTTTTTGTCAAATAGGCTTATTACAGATAACATTTTAATTGCTTTTGAGCTTATCCATCATCTAAGGCATAGACAACAAGGACGGATGGGATACTCGGCCTTAAAGTTAGATATGAGCAAAGCATTTGATAGGGTTGAGTGGAGATATTTGGAAGCCATAATGGAAAAAATGGGGTTTGATCATCATTGGATTTCACTGATTATGAGGTGCATCTCAACAAGTTCTTTCTCTTTTTCTCTTAATGGTGATATAGTTGGTCATGTTACACCTCATAGAGGCTTGCGTCAAGGTGACCCCCTTTCTCCATATTTGTTCTTAATTTGTTCTGAAGGTCTCTCTAGATTTTTGCAAGCACAAGAACAATCGGGTATGTTGAAAGGGCTATGCTTAACCCGCAATGCACCTTCGGTTTCTCATTTACTCTTTGCGGATGATAGCCTTTTGTTTTGTCAATCTACTGAACAATCAGCTATATCCATCAAACGGTCACTTGATACATATCATCGAGCTTCTGGGCAGGTACTCAATAATGATAAATCTGTCATGTCTTTTTCGCCCAATACCTCTCAAGAAGCTCAGGATTTCTTTGCTCGTACACTACATATGCCAATTACTGAATGTCATGAGCGATATCTGGGACTTCCATCTTATTCAGGACGTGATAAGCAAGAACTTTTTAGTAGTATCAAGGATAAAGTTTGGAAGCTTTTGCATGCATGGAATGAGAAAATTTTCTCAGTAGGAGGGAAAGAAGTGCTTTTGAAAGCTGTAGTTCAATCCATTCCTACTTATGCTATGAGTTGCTTCAAACTTACAAAGAAGTTTTGTGATCAGTTGGAAAGTATGATGGCTAATTTTTGGTGGGGTAGCAATCAAAATGGTACAAAAATTCATTGGAAGAGATGGAAAGCACTTTGTAAGTCAAAATATGAAGGGGGTATGGGATTTCGATCTTTTATTCACTTTAATCAAGCACTTTTGGCTAAACAAGCATGGAGAATCTTCGACATGCCTGAAACTTTGCTGAGTAGGCTGCTAAAGCATAGGTACTTTTCAAATTGTTCTTTCCTTGATGCAAACATTGGTCACTCCCCATCTTTAACATGGCAAAGTATTTGTTGGGGTAAGGAATTGCTCCTTAAAGGTCTTCGGTTTAAAATAGGAGATGGAATTCATGTTGATAGTAGAAAAGACCCTTGGATACCAAGCCATAATGACTTCAAACCAGTTAGTTACTTGGGTTCGGATTCACTGCCAGTTTCTCACTTCATCACAGACAACCGGGTTTGGAATGTTCCTTTACTGACCAGTTATTTTCAGCAAATAGATATTGATCGCATCTTGTCTATTCCATTGGCCTATTTTGCTGGTTCTGATCGTTTAGTATGGCACCATTCTCCTAATGGTATCTATAGTGTCAAAACAGGTTTTCATCTTGCTACTACTTTGGAAGATCAAAACTCCTCCTCTACATCTAACAAACAGAGTGAATGGTGGAAATTTTTTTGGAACTTGAAATTGCCTCCTAAGATAAGAATATTTGCATGGAAAGTGTTTCAAAATATTCTTCCTACTGCTGTTGCATTGTTCAAACGAAAAGTGTTAGATTCAGGGGAATGTTCACTTTGCACTTCCAATTGGGAATCAATAGGCCATGCTCTTTTTAGTTGCAAGCATGCTAAAGATATTTGGAAAATTTCAAGGTTTCGGATTGATTTCTCACAAGCTCACAACATGTTCAATGGAGACTATTTGTACCACTTGTCCACCATATATCAGCAACATGATTTTGAGACACTTCTTTGTGTTCTGTGGGGCATATGGACTGATCGAAATAAAGTTGTCCATGGTGGACAGCCTAGACATCCGACTGCCATAGTTCAATATGCATCTAAGTTCTATGAAGATTTCAACAAAGCTAAGTTGCAGATTCCGTCTGTTGCTGCTACCAGTAGACATCATTCCTCTCCTTCAACTTCTGCTACAGACCAGCATGTTCAAAGATGGAGACCACCAGTGAGTAATGGTTACAAACTAAATGTGGATGCTGCTACTAATATCGAGCAAAAGAAGTTGGGTATTGGGGCTATTCTTCGAGATCAACAAGGAACAGTGTTGGCTGCTTTGTCTAAGGCAGTACAAGGGAGTTTTAAATCGGATGAGATGGAAGCAAAAGCGCTCTTTCACGCTGTCAACTGGGTTTCGCAATCACAATTTCCTCTTACTCATATTGAAACTGATGCTTCTCGGGTCTCAAATGCCTTAAATAGATTAAATTCCGATTTATCATGCTTTTCTGATCTTATTATGGATATTCGTTGTCTTTTGTCCTCTTTCCCTCAAGTTTTAGTTACTCATGTGAAACGAACTGCTAACCAAGCAGCACATGGCTTAGCTAAATATGCTTTGGGGTTGGATGAAGACTTTGTTTGGATAGGAGAAATTCCCTATCCTGTTTTCTCTGATGTTGTAACTGATTCCAATTTATAATATCAGTGAAATTTTTCAAAAAAAAAAAAAAAATGCTTAACCAAGAAGCAAATCTTAATTGGGCCTAGCCTGAGGCCCATACATAATCCAAAATTAATTATGCGTTTTTTTTTGAGTAAGTTAAAAAGTATTTCTTTTATTAATCAATTAATCAAATTTACCATTTATTTTTATTTAATTGAAGCATACATCTTCTTTTTATATGTATTGTACCCAAAATACCCTGATATAAGGGAGTCACATAGGGAGTATTTTGAAGTAATAGAGGCAAAATTGGTATAATATTTTTAAAAGGAGGTAAAAATGATAGACTTAAAAAAAAAAGATAAAAATAAAAGAAGACAATATAAAAAGGGTATAGAATCTACTTTCCTCTTCATTTTGGTGTTATACATTTATCTTTATTTGTTTTAGGGATTTTACACCACATATTAAAATTTTTAACTTTTTTACTTTTTTATAAGAGGGCGGAATTTTTTTTCAAAAATATTGTATAAGTTTTACTGTATACTGTGTTAAGTTTTTACAATTGTTCTACGGTTATATTTCAGTTGTTTTACTGTTATTTTAATTGTTCTATTTTATTATTTTACGGTTATTTTATAAAAAAATTATTTTTGTAAAAAATTCCGTGTCAATAGTTTAATTATAAATTTTTATCCAAAATTCAATATTTTTATAAAAAATTCTTTTTTTCATATAGAAAATACTTTTGATTCTCATCTAACCGATTACCAATTGAAAATTTTGAATTTGTTTTTCTTTACAAATAAATATATATTTATGTTTTGGGAATAAAAGACTAAAACTTTTTTTATTATTAGAATGCTTGCACTTCGAAATCCAAAAATAAAAAATGAATTGGTAAAAACATTACAAACCGTCCATTCAATATTTTAATATATTAGCTTCGAAGGTCAAAACCAAATTATTATAAATTGATACCTAATATATCCTATACTATATAATAACTAAGTAATTAAATAATTTCAAAATTGACAGGAATCGAATAAACCTTTTATTGTTCGAGTACTACCTTTTTTTTTTCTTTTTCAAAATAGAGTGTACTACTTTGTTAGTCTAACAAATCTTATTTAGTTATTTATATGGTTAAAAGGAATAAAAAAACATATTTATTTTCCTTTGTAAGTAAGAAAGCAAAAGTGTCCGTCCAAGTCAATGTCAAGAAAAAAAGAAAAACAGTTGAAATGGTGTCCCGCGGCGGAGAGAAGCTTAAAGGGAAGTTTTTGTAGTAAACCCAAAAGATCGCTCTTATAGGCGGACCCATACAGAAATGAGAGGGCATTTTAATTTAATAAATATAATATTAATTTTAATGTAATGGTTAAACTAGATTGAATGTATATGATAGAATTTTTATTTTACTTTTGTCCCTATTTTATAAAAAAAAAAAAAAAAATTTATGCCCTTTCACTTTAAATTTTGAGTCCGCTACTAGTCGTTCTAATAAAATTCTTTTTGTTTTGACGTTGAGAAATTTTTTTTAGTCTAATTTATTACTTTATATACTGTTTTTTTAACTTTCTTTTTTTTTTTAAAAAAAAATTTACGGTTTGGGTTTTTAAAGTGGTTGCAGGATTAGTTGCAATAGGAATTTTTATAAGATTTTTTTTGTTGCGATTTAAGTTGCAGCACTAGTTGCAATAGGGTTTTTTTATGTAGAATTCTGTAAAAATGTAAAAAAAAATATTTAGAAGTGTAAAAATAAAAAATACTTTTTTTTTTTATAATCGTATATTGTAACTATTTAAAACTACTTGTAAATTTTTTAAAAAATTTGAATAATTTACAATACCAAAAATAAAATTTAAACCATTACTAACTATGCATTTTAAAAAAACCAATCAGACTTATTTAGAATTTTTTTAAAATTTATAATTCAGTGGTCTCAAATAATAACTAAATAAAAAATAAAAAATTAGACTAATTTTTTTTCAAGTATCAGAAATAAAGAGGTTACTTAAAGGAATAATTACATAAGGCACCATTTTATGTAAAATAATTACATTTTTACGTTCAAAGAATATTTTTTTACATCTTTACGGTTTTTCAAAAATAACACGAAAACAACAAAAAATCAATAAGAAAACTACATAAAATTAACATCAAAATAACAACAAAAAATAACATTCATATAACAAAAAATCAACAACAAATTAACAAGATTACAACATAAAAAGATCATATTTTCTATAAATAAAATTAAAAAAAATCGTAAAAATATTTAAAATTCTGTGAAACCGTATTTTTATAATGTTTTTTTTTTTTTGTTGTTGGTATGTTTTTGTGAAATAATCTCTTATTTAAATGCTTGAAAATATGGGTCCACAACACCACACGTCGGAGGCCGTTATTGGAGTGTAATTCTCGCGCCACAATTCCGAGTGTTGTTAATTCTGTTCTCTGCCCTTTCAGCTTCAGACTTCGAAAATGATCGCACCACCTCCCTTTCCCATTGCTTTTGCTGCTACAAATAAAACCCCATTCAGAATCTCCGAGTGGAGTTGGGCATGGTGGTGCGGTTCTATCACCGAATCGATTTTAAGGGCTCAAATCTAATATTCTCAAAATTTTCTTTATTCGATTCTGAATTTTCCAGCTTTCATCTTTGCCACAAAACTTTTGTTCCTTTATTTATAGTCCAATTTGAGTTAAAGAAGAATTCACGCTGATCGCTACCTTTGGTACGCTTCTTCTTCTTCTGAGTTAGGGTTTTTTTTTTTATTTATTTTTTTTTTTTTTGTATTTAATTTGGTACCTTGTTATATTGCTGAGTGATTGATTGTACGCAGGAAATTTCTTTGTGCCATTTCTTTTCAATTCAACTTCATAAGCTTTGGAAAGTGTACGTTGAGTTGATCAGATGGGTTATATCAACAATGTATTCTCCTAGACACCCTTCAAAGCATTGAGTTATTAAAAATTAGTTCGGCCGGAGTTAATATTGTTTCTTATTATCGTCCTTGTTTTGTATTGCAGGGTTTTGAAGATAATAATCAGCAAACTGATATTGGTATGAGCTCATTAATCGTTTATTGTTTAAATTCAATATTTTGCAAAAGATACCAAAAAAAGACAATCGTTTATCTTCATTTGATTGATTCTTTTGGAAGTTTAGTACACACAAACAAGATAAGGAGACAAAAGCTCGAAAGTATAATTTGGGTTGAATACCAACAATGTAGATTGAATAAGGGGCTTGAAATAAAGGGGCAAGGACCTTAAATGGAGTAATGTTTGAATTTTTCTAGATGGTAGCCAAGTTAAAGAAGTCTCGGTTTTAAAGGATGATGTAGGGTATTATTATAATACTTTTACATGAGTAATGTTTTTGGGTTCCTTGTATGCAGGTGCCTTGGTTCGCAGTGGAAGAGAGGTACTTTTTCAGGTAATTTTGACTATCTCAATCTATGTTAATTGCTTCACAGAGCATGTAAATATTGCCAAGTTATGTGTAGGGCTGATGTTAATAAGTGATGAATAATCTAAATTATAATTGGAGTGTAGTGCAGTGTATAGAATGGATTTAGTAATATGTTCATCTCCACTCTTTATTAGTTATTTTTGATACACTAGCAAGCTTTGAAATTATGAAGCTTATGATTTGAGTCATTTGACCATTGATGACCCATACAGGCATTCAATTGGGAGTCTCATAAGCATGATTGGTGGAAAAATTTAGAAAGAAAAGTTCCTGATATTGCAAAATCTGGATTTACGTCAGCATGGTTACCACCAGCAACTCATTCGTTCTCCCCTGAAGGTATATAGCAACCAACACATGTGACCTTTATACTGTGCTCTCAGCAGATATTTGACTTGGCTTTAATGTATGTTTAAAATAGGCTATCTTCCACAGAACATTTACTCTGTCAATTCATCATATGGTTCTGAGCATCTACTAAAAGCTCTGCTTCAAAAAATGAAACAGCATAAAGTTAGGGCTATGGCTGACATAGTTATCAATCATCGTGTTGGTACTACCCAGGGACATGGTGGAATGTATAACCGTTATGATGGAATTCCAGTGTCATGGGATGAGCGTGCAGTTACATCTTGTACTGGTGGATTGGTAATACTAATAAGGTTTCATGCAGTAAAATTACTTCACTGTGCATGATTTACATAATTGATTTTTCTTAAAACTTTCATATTTTTTCACATTAAAGGGTAATCGGAGTACTGGGGACAACTTCCATGGTGTTCCAAACATTGATCACAGCCAGGATTTTGTTCGAAAGGATGTTACAGCATGGCTTCGGTGGCTGCGGCATAATGTTGGCTTTCAGGATTTTCGTTTTGACTTTGCAAGAGGGTAAGATTATGTAAGGATACGAGGTATTATATTGGTTTAATCATGCTTGTCTGCTTCTGAAATTTTCTTATTTGTAACAATTAGTTATTCTGCAAAGTATGTCAAAGAGTACATAGAGGGAGCAAAGCCACTATTTTCTGTTGGGGAATATTGGGATTCTTGCAACTACAATGGTCATTCCTTGGACTACAACCAAGGTAAAATACATATTTTCAAAATTGATGGCATTAAGCATGTAGTCATAGTTTAATATCTTTTGCGTTAATATAATGTTTTGGCTTCCATCACCTGTAGATAGCCATCGGCAGCGTATTGTGAATTGGATTGATGGAACAGGACAGCTTTCAACTGCATTTGACTTCACAACTAAGGGAATTCTTCAGGTAAATTCCAAATGAACATGATCTGAGAATTTTTACTGTTATATCAATTACCGATAAAGAAAATCTTTCAATTTCATACAAAATGTTAAGAGAAACTCTGGTGGTACATCTATAGAAAAGATCAACATGGCTTGGTGTTTATAGATATGTTTTAAATGGCTATATGAGAGATGTATCTTCATTTCTCTGTTATGATGCCTCCTCTCAACATGTTACTATCAGACTTTTTGAAGACAATGATCTCCTTGTCTTGCTCGAGGAGCATACCAATGATATAAGTTCATTTATGAAAAGAATGACAGCTTTGATCAATCACTTCTTTGAGTTTGTTTTTTCATTTTTTAAGGATGTATATTTTCATGTTCTATTCAGGAAGCTGTGAAAGGACAATTCTGGCGTCTACGTGATCGGCAGGGAAAGCCACCAGGTCTGATGGGATGGTGGCCATCAAGGGCTGTTACATTTTTAGATAACCATGATACAGGCTCAACGCAGGTATTAAACCTCAACTGAGATTAATTTTTAAACAATAAAAATATAACGCTTTTGGATCAGTCCCTTCCACATGATTGGGTAGTTTCTTTTTCCCAACTGAGTATGAAAAACTTGCAAAGGCACAAAAATTGTGTGTTGGGCTCATAACTGAGTGTATTAAACAAGTCAAGGGTTCGTGTTTAAGGGGAGCACTTTTATTGGCTCCACTAAATTCAGCTATGGCATATATAACTCTATTACAGAAATAATCATTGCAGGCTTATTTGCCTGATATTAATCGCGGTGGTCATGTTCATTTCTTTTATGTTTAGTTTGATGGATCATTATTACTGAAATTAGAATTAGAAATAGAAGGAAGTGCTCACTTTTTGTCACTTCTTATCTTGCAGGCTCATTGGCCCTTCCCTAGTAATCATATAATGGAGGTATGTATACATAATACATGTTGCTTGTAACTTGTTATGCACATGATTTGCGATTCCTAGAATTCATATTATTTAATCCTTTTTGTCAACATATTAATGTGAACTTCATAGTTTCTTAACATAATTGTAATTTATCTAAAATGACGACGCTCTTCCTCTCTATATGATGGTGTTGGTTTACTGTATTTTCTTGCTCTATATGAGTTAGGAATACAACTTAAACCAGAACAATAATTTATGGTGTTTGTTTCGTTTACTGTATTTTCTTGCTCTATATGAGTTAGGAATCCAGACTGAGTAAATAGTAAAATAACAGCAAAAATCAGTTGAACTCAATGATTGAGTCTTTGTATCGCACTGAACTTAAGTTTTCTATGCTATACTGCTCAACTTGTTACACAATATGTGAGCTTTAATAAAGACATGAACAATATCTTTCTTAAGTCTATATTTATAATGCTTTCCACAGGGTTACGCATACATACTCACGCACCCAGGAATACCAACCGTTTTCTATGACCATTTTTACGATTGGGGAAGCTCTATTCATGATCAAATTGTGAAGCTGGTAGGACACTAGTTTTTGTTTTGATAGTGTACCAAGTAAATTATTCATGCTTTGGTGAAACTTTATGTTTTATTTCTACTCCACAGATTGAAATTCGAAAGCGTCAGGACATTCACAGCCGATCATCCATTAGAATCCTGGAAGCTCAGCCTAACCTCTATTCTGCAGTAATTGGTGAGAATGTTTGTATGAAGATTGGGGAGGGCTCTTGGTGCCCTGCTGGAAGGGAGTGGACACTAGCAACTTCTGGCAATAAATATGCAGTGTGGCAAAAGTGAACTTAGCTATAGCATAATTAAAATGGAGCTTTAGGATTATCCAATAAGCATAGCTATACTATATTAGAGAAGAGTTGATCGAGGGTTGTATAACCTAAGCTGGAGCTTTCTGTTTTGCTGTTGTATTATTATGTGGGATTATTGGTTTATTCAAATTAAGGTGAAACCTAGCTGATCGTAGAATATGACAGAAACATCAAAAAGACACACACATATATATATATATATATATATATATATTATATAACACAAGAAGACAAAGTAATTGCTGTAAATCATGAAACACAAAGAAATCATCATAGAATTCTACATATTATAAAGATGGTAAAGTTAGGTCGTATGGAAACTATGATTTCCGGACATATTCACTCAAGTTCCCAAGATAAGATCGCTATCGTGGGAAAGACACGACAATAAGACATGGCATGAGATCCACTTTATTATACACAGATGTATTTATATAATTTATATATATATGTGGTGAATTTTAAGGAAAAATTGAATAGTTTATAATGTTAAAAACTCAGTTTAAACACAAATAATTATTTTAATTAAATTTTCAGTACTGGTTCATATCGTCTAGGATTGTATATTTTGCAAAATTTACATATCGAACTCTTCTCTTTATTTTGTTAAATGATAAATTAAATTTTTTATATTTTAAATTTAATTTTTATTATTTTTTTAATATAACTAAAATTGAAGTTAGTTTTAAGTGTACTGTTAAATGATCTGAATTGTCCATTAATACAACAAGGTTTAAAGTATTAGCGGGATATATATATGTATAAATGAATTATACATGTATGCTATGGACTTAATTTTGAATTATATGTGAATTTCTTGAATATATAGATATGTATAATTGTTGTTGGTGACAACAAATAATGGATCTCACTTGTGACATGCATAAACGTACATTATATATATTTACTTGTCTAAAAAGAAAATAAGGGAGATTTGTCACTACTCATCAACCAAAAATGAGATATGAGAGAGAGAGAGAATCAGATGACAGTGTGGGAGGTGAAAAGAGACCTACCCCACATCAACATCAATAGACATCGTCATCGACCTCATCATTCTTGTTTTGAAACTCAAAACACATTCGTAGTCCTCCCCACCACATTAATTTTAACTTTCCTAATATTAACCTTTCCTTCCTTCCTTCCACCAAACAACAATATACAATAACCCTTTTCTCTCTCTCTCTCTCTCTCTCAAAGATGACACACACATTATCACGTGGCATACACAAGGTGTCAGCATTATTATCATTTTTCGATATGAAAATAATAAACACAGCCTTTCATATTCCATATATTTTCAAATCATTAATTATCATCATATATCCCTTATTTTTCCATATATATCAGTAGAGAGATCACGTGTTACCTAGCTGTAGAGAATCAAAGAAATACATATATTTATATATACAAAATACATGTATATTTTACATGGATAATGATTAGTAACAATTATATACAAATATATATTACGTACTTGCTTAACATCCCAAATATATATATATTAATTATGTATAAACTAGTTAATACTATCCTTTATATAACATACATACATAATAAAACAAAGTATTGTTTACCTAATTTAATTTCTTAAAACACTATGATAATGCAAATCAAACCCAAATAATAAGTAAACCCTACTGTCATATTATATAATATTAGGGAGTGACTAGTTAATGGGAAGGGTTGTTTGTTGTATAGTCTTTAGCTGCACCAACTAGCATGATTGGTGCTCCTTTATCCAAAAAAAAAAGTTAAAAACGCAATAATATTAAGTGAAGTTTGAAGCCTTATTACGTGAGGGTAGAGCAGACCCACTTGAACCCCAATACCAATAGCTCACAATCATGAAAAAGAGTGGATTCCATGCATCGAGCTTTGCAATTTCTAGGTCATGCCTCTTCTAGGCTTTGCCCTCTGTTTAATGCTATTTTACCTTTTCAAAATCACACCCACACCTCTACTGGTCAACCTAAACCCTATTTATATATTTATCTTTCCTCTTAACCTGTATTGACCTAATTATTATTACTATTATAATAATGATTTGTACATTATATATCAACATATATTGATAAATTCGTACCCTATACAATTGACCTTTATTTCAAAATGCAAGCACTGTAATTTTCAAACATACATTAAAAATAATAAAATAATTAATATTTTTTTCCTAAACTTTTTATAAATTAACTCTTCTAAATAACTTTTATATTAATTTAATCCTTAATTCTATTATATTTTTTTTTTGGGTAAAATGAGCGATATAATGGATTAAAACTGATAAATACATTTAAATTATGGATTTTTTATTTTTATACATTAAAATAATATTTTTTGCATTTTTATAAAATTTCACATAAAAAATTTCACAGCAACTAACGGAACAACCTAAATCGCAACAAAAATTCACATAGTAACCCACATAAAAATTACCGGAGTAACCCAAACCGTAAATTAAAAATATATATATATAGAGTAATTTTCTTTTAAATTATAGTATATCTTAGAGAGCAATAATACAAAAACAATTTAAAAACAAAAATACTAATTATTCAAAATAATTAAAAAAAAAAAATTGTCCCCACCATAGCACCATCCTTGTATATATCTATATATTCTGAAAAGCTTTTACAAAAAGAAAATAAATGAAGAGAAGAAAGGATATAAAAAAAGTTGATACAGAGTTGCATAGAGAGAGGGAACAATCAAACAAAGGGCATAGACTTTTTTCAAAGCCTTAGATTTATTAGACATTTAAACAAAAAGAATAATGAAAAAGCTTCTCATGTCAAACGTAACTTTATTAATTTTGCATGTTAGACTTTATTATATATGTTTGAATTAGATTATAGTTTTTTCACCTTTGTGCAGACCTTTTTTTATGTTATCAGAAGCATTAGAATGGCATGAGGTCAAATATATATATATATATATATATATACGAGCTTATAGTATATATAAATATGTAATTATGTGTTGTTTAAAAAAGTCATATTAATTCACGTATGTTAAAACGGTGTTTGATATGATTGCTCTCAGTACTGTAATTATTTGTAGCACTAGCTATAACTCATATTAGGAGCACGCTTTTACCATATTAATCAAATCTTTTATTTTACTATTAATTTTCACTCAAAAACCTTAAAAAGGAAAAGGAAGAATAAAATAACTAGTTTATACATGTAGTTACATTACATATAATAATAGGATCCTTTAAAAATAATCATTCAATAAAAGTCCAAATTTTAAAATAAAAAAAAAAATACCCTATATACTATTTTTTATTTTTTATTTTTTTTAAATTTACGGTTTAGATTGTTCCGATAATTTCTATGTGGGTTGTTATATAAATTTTGATTGTGATTTAAGTTGTTTTGTTAGTTGCTATAAAATTTTTAAGTGAATTTTTGTAAAAATACAATTTTTTTATTATTATTTTTATATTTCAAAACAGTTTTTTTTGTACTTTTATAAAATTCTGCATAAAAACTCCTATTACATCTAACGGAACAATTTAAATCGCAACCGAAAATCGTATAACAACCCACATAGAAACTAACAGAAAAACACTTTAGAAACTCAAACCGTAAATTTGAAAAAAAAAAATTAAAAAAATATAAAGTAATTTTCTAAAAAAATATTATTTTAAAATGTAAAAATAAAAAAATTAATAAAATTTGAGTGATCCCTTCACGATGAGGGAGGAAAGCAACACTTTAACAAATAACTATCAAGAATAATATGAGGGGACAAATAACAACGCTTGAAAAAAGATCCAGATGATTATAACTTTTTATTTATATATATTGAGAAGTTTTAATAGTTAAGCAAATATGTAATGATAGTTATATTTATTTTAGCCGTTAGATATATAATTATTAGACAGTTGTAATAAATTTAAAAATTTATTAAAAGTAATTAATAAATTACTTATAACTTGATATTAACTTGATTTTATTTATTTTCTTAAAATAAAAAAATATATATTATAAATATTAATTTCTAAAAGAATTTTATTAAATATTTTAATTAAAAAAATTGATTTATTTTAGAAGTTATTACATAAAAAATATAAATTGACACTTTATTTATAAAAATACCTCCATAAGGTAAAGACAACATTTATACTTTTTATATGATTTTAATTACTAAAATACCACTTACACTATCAATTACACAATCAGACGATGGTTGCAGGGTAGTTGCTGCGTGGTTGCGCAGTGGTTGCATCAGACGAAGGTTTCAATCAGACGATAGTTCCAGGGTAGTTGCTAGGTAGTTGGCCGAAGGTTTCAATCAGACTAAAGTTTCTGAGTGGTTGCTGGGTGGTTGGTCGAAGGTTGCATCAAACGAAAGTTTCAATCAGCTACGAAATAACTGTTAGCAAAATGTTTATGCAACTGTAATGCAACTATTGTGAAACATTAAAAATCAGAATAGTGTTTCTACGTATGTATAACTCTATCTACAATGTCTCTTTATGATTTAATATGAACAAATTCACCATTAGAAATTTGGAAAACAACAAAAATACACCAGGATAAACATTTTACTATAGTATTGATGTAATTTTTTTGGATTATACTTGAGTTGGATTGTTTAGGAACTCCAGTTCAACTTTTTGAGATCTGCCTTTCATGGATCTAAAAATTGAAGCCAGGACATTAGTTTTATACAAATTAAATTGAATTTCCGGTTGAATTTTAGTTTCGTAGTAGTTTTTCTACACTTATTTTATGAATTCGAAACAACCCTTATTTTGATTGATTCTGGTTGTCTTCTCAGGTGAAGTCGCTGAAATTAATGATGGTTCTCTTTTTGGTTGAATTTTTGTTTCGGTTGTGTTGGGTTGCTGCGTAGTTGCACGATAGTTGCGCGATAGTTGCCCAATAAACATGGATCCTGGTTTGAAGGTGTGTGTAAGTAGTATTTGTGTAATTTTTTTTATTTGAGTTGTATATTTATTTATTTGGCTAGCTCAAGTATTTTTATAATATTGTTATTTTTTTTTTTGTTAAAACTTAAAAAAAAAAAAAGAAACATTTATTTTATGTATATAATTAATTTAAGTTTAAAATAGAAATTTTACTTGTTAATAATATGTTATAACAGATCATAAAAAAAAATATAGTCACGATTAATGGTTATATTTTTACTCTAACTATTAATTACTCTATTAATTACTCACTATCATATATATGTTGTTTTGAAACTTATTTTATATACAATATACATATGAATAAGTTTCTTTGGAAACTTATTTTTGGATTGTAAATTATTAATTTGAAATTTCACAAAAATTTGAAAGAGGTCTTAAGATTACAATGTACACATTTATATGAATAAGAAAAATATTGTATTTCTCCACATATAAAACAAAAAATCAGATGCTCCTCTTATCAATATCATCACATCCTTCCTACTGCCCTTAACCTTTTTCTCAAGAAATCTCTCCCAAGCCCTTGTTGTTCTCTTTGTCGTTGTCCTACTGAATCTGTGACTCATGCCTTGCTAGATTGTTCCAGTGCTGCCAAGATTTGGAAAGTTTCTCCTCTTAAACACTTCTATGCTAATTATCGACATGTTGACATCAAAGAGTTCATAATCTCTGGGTTTTCACATTTTAACAAAGAGGAACTAACACTCTTGTTGACCACTGTCTCTGGGCCATATGGAACTTTAGAAATAAAAAACTGTTTGCAACTTATAATATGTCTCCTGCTGATGTTATTGATTGGATTAACTCTTATCTTTCAGATTACAATGAAGCCTAGCTAAATATGAGGAAGCTTAGTCCATCCCAAACCTTACCTGCTCATTGAAAGCAAAAGCAAGTCAATCCGGGTTTCTATCAGCTTAATACAGATGCGGCTTTGAGCTCAGATCAAGGCAAGCTTGGTTTTGGGGTTGTTATTAAATATTGGAATGGCAGGATTATTGCTGCTCTTTCTATCCATGCCGCTGGTGATCTTTACCTGCTGATGGCTGAAGCTTTAGCGCTAAGAGCAAGTCTTCACTGGTGCTATCATATCAAAATTCTGATTGCTGTCATTGAGACCGATTCAAAGCTTCTAGTTGATCGGATTTGTGGAAGCAAGCGAGATCTTTTTGCGTTATCGGATGTAGTGGATGATATTAGGAGTTCTTTGTTTTTCTTCCTTGATGCTAGCCTTCACCATGTAAACAGGAAATGTAATAATAATGCTCACTTCTTAGCAAGGAAGGCATTGGGGCTAGACAACGAATTGAGCTGGAACGGATCTGTCCCAGTTTTGTAATCTCTCTTGTTGCTGAAGTATCCTTTTCGTCAAAAAAAAAAAAAAAAGAATGCTCCAAAACCAAAGAAAATTCTTATGTGTACCACTACAAAAAACTGTTACTTTTAGTGACAATTTTTTAGTCACAATATAAATTTTTTGTGACTAAATGTGACTTTTAGTCACAACAAAAACTTACTTGTGACTAAAACATAGTATTTAGCTACAAGTTATCACTAATTTAGTTTTAGTCACAATCAATATTGTGACTAAAAACACATTTAGTCACAACAAATTATAATTTTTGCGACTAATACTTTTAGCCACGGACCTTTCAGTCACAACATAGGAATGATAATTTATAATTAGTCATAATTTTTTTAATTTTAGTCACAAATTTTGTTGTGACTAGAAGTAAACTTTTTTGTAGTTGTGAGTGCTATAAATATGATGTATATGTATTTTTTAGCTTATATTTATAAAATTGAATTTCAATAGTTGTGGATAATTTAATTTAAACTTGGTACATAATAAAAGTTGAGTTAAATTATTTTGACATGAGCTAAATTTTACATCATAATAAATATTATATTTTATTTATTCTATTGCCACATTAATGCAATTGATAATTATTTTATATATTTTTATTTATAGATTTATTTATTTTTAGTACATTGAAACATAATTATAAAATTTAGATCTAATATAATATTAATTTATTCTTTAAGCTAAATTTAACATAAAATTTATATTTGAAGATGGTGTTGTATAGAGATATGTTGCAATAATATGTACACTTAAATATGCACTGATTAAAATAGTGGGTCTCATCGAAAATATTTAAAATAAATTAAATATGATTGGTTTAGAAAAAATGTAGAAAATATTTTGAGTATCTATGTATATGGTTATGATTAGGGTTTCTAAATCTTGAGAAAAGCTTAAGACTCTCTAGCCTCTACTAGCTTTAATTTCAAGACTACATAAGTGTTAGTTTTACTAAGAACATAAAGTTTACAAGCTGTTTGCTTGGTGTCGTTCCCTTATGACATGTAACAAAATTAGGATTATTATGAGATGGTATTTTATACATTAGTGATTTTTTTATAAAATTTACTAAATTAAAATAAATAATTTAATATTAAATTATATAATTAATAATAATATTATAATAGTACATAATGAGTATTGTTATTAGATAACGTATCTAATCTTTTTTATAGGTATCAATTCACAATTGGTTAGTGACATTTTTTAAAAGTTATTTTCTTAAGTTATATGGGATTCAATACTTAATTATACTAATATATAGTAAGATAACACTGAGAAAAATGTTAATTACACTAGTAGTACTTTTTAATAATTCTCTAATATTGTGTAGGGGTGTTCATCAGACTGCCCACAATGCATAAACTATCTGTATCGCACTACACTAAGTAAAAAAGACAATTTGAAATCCTTTGTAGCGTAGTTGTAGTTTGTATTTTTGCCAAACTGCGTGGAGCAGTGCGATTTATAGTTTTAAATTTAATAATGGCAGTTCAAACTGTACTGCACTATGTATTATAAAGTTATTATTTTTTACAATATTATATTATTTTTTTAGAAACAATTAGTATGTATGTTGATGTTAAAATTTTAATAATTTTTTTTTGTATTATTAAATTTTTATTAGATTGATTTTTAAATTTTTATTATAATATTATATAATTATAATAGTGTAAACTGCTTAAATTATATAGTTTGATTTTTGTCAGTTTTAAAATTTTGTAGTGTAATTACAGTTTAAAAAATTACAAAACATTACATATGCAGTTTAATTTAGAAAAAAACAACTACAACTCACATCATTCACACCTTATAGAAAATATAAGTGTATAATTATATAGATATAGTGATGAATTGGGAAAACAAGTGTCATTAATTTTTCATTGTCCCAATGATTCAATCATGACTCTGACAAATAGCTTAGCAATACAACTGGTATGTATGTACCTCACAGCGTAGTGGATTTAGAGTTCGGAGCAAAGTCAATTCCATTTCCACACTACAAATTCTTCGTGTGATCCTTATTTCTTCTCTCCTAATTTAATTTTGAACTTTGAAATTATGGTGAAATTTATTGGTTATGGTTGGAGGTAGATTTCTAGCAATAAATACTACTATCACTATATATATATATATATATGTAATACGAAGAGGTTGGAGGTGTATTTAATACACCATTTTTTATTTTTTATAATAATAAAAAAAACATAACATAATCTATTAATCTTCCTTCATGAAAGTTTGTTTCTTTTAAATATCACACCCACCTATAGTGAATTAGAATTAGTAAATGGTATTATTAGTCTAACACTTTTTTTGTGGTGTTATATTATTATTAGTATAATTAAATAAGAAATTTTATATAATTTAACAAAATAATATTTAAAAAATATTGTTAATTATATTTATAAAATGTAGTAGATACCACTAATATTCAATAACAATATTGATATATAAATGTTCTTTTTTTGAGGAGCGTGGGGTTGTGGGTGTGATGAGTGCGACGTATCAATCGACAAAAGAGAGGATTTCTGAATTGATTTCTCTCTGGGTGGGACTGTATATATACATACTGAATCAAAGGAAAACACTCCATTAATTATAATTTTAATAATTAATATATAATATTCATATAATCAATAATAAACATAATGAAAAAAAGGGGCTGCGCAATATAAAATTATTTAATAGATTGACCAAAAGTGATGAAATAGCTCACCTAACAAAAATTATATTCTAAAATGTAAATTTTGTGTCAAATTAATTTTTTTATTTATATTTATACAATAGTAGAGTTAGACCAAAATTTAGCAGGAGCCTAATATATGTAAAATTACATTAAGTTATTTTGTTTTATTTTTTTAAGTATTTTTACGTATAATTATAAAAAATTAAAAATATTTAGCAGGGCCATGGCACCCTCTTGCCTCCCTAGTTTGGTCACTACATTATAATATTTGTTGTATTTAATTATAATATTAAATTATAAAATATTTATAGATTTATTTTATTATTTGATAAATTAAAATAATAATAAAAATATTAATTAAATATTAAATTTTACATTAAATTTTGTAATTGTGCACAACAATATAATGCTAAAAATTGATGTTAATCTATCTGAAAATTATTTTTGTGACAAATATATCACTAAACATGGTCTTAGGTTCGATCTGGTAAATTATTTTTTAATTTTTTTTTTGATGTGTTTGTGTGGTCATATTGTTATATTTCTTAGGTCAAAAAGAATTATTGTGTCTAATAAATGCTCTTAATAAGTTTTGTTTTGTCTCATAGTTACCTAGGATTCCACACACTACTGGTGGTTAAGTGTGTAGGACCATTAATTAATAATCGTGAAGTTGGCTCCATCTTATTAGTAAACATACCCATTAAAATTGTAGTTGAAATATATGCATGATTTGCCCAAATATTATTGATTTTTTTTTTTTGGAGATAATAATATATTATCTGATTGAAGATTATGTTTTCGGTGGTGGATTCATTAACATATAGCAACATTATCTCAGATTGATTTTTAATATTTCGTTCTACTATAAAATTTAATATTAATTAATACTTCTATTAAAAATATATAAAAATATTTATAATAATTTTATTATGAAAAATTTAAAAAGAAAAATATAAAAAATTTAGAGTAATTTGCGGTATAAATATTTAAATTTAATGTAAATAAATACTTGAGTTTAATTTTTAGTGGTAATAATACTTAAGTTATAATTCTGAAACTTCTGTATGTACCTAATTGTTAAGTGAAGTAAATTACCACGTGATAATCTTTGATTGGTCTAGGTCATTAAATTTTTATTTTAAAAAATAATTTAAATATATCAACAAGAAAATGACACGTGGATAATGACTTGACATTTAACGGTCATGTACCTACGGAGTTCCAAAAATATAACTCATGTATTATTACCGCCAAAAATTAAAATTAAGTATTTATTTGCAACCGATAATTAAATTTAGGTATTTATGCCGCAAATTACTCAAAAATTTAATGTTTAATAATTCTGTAACTAAATATAAAAATAACATGATTAAAACATAAATATAAATAAAAACTATTGTATTTATAGTGATTTAAATTGTTAAGTGAGCTATATTTTAGTTTTACATTATTTATTCGTACAGTAGAATTTTTATTTAAGAATACTATATTCAAGAATAATCTAAATTTATTATAATAAAATTAAGTTCTAATTTGAGTTGGTTATAAATAAGAATAACTTCTAAATTATAATTAATTATATATTTATTTAAGTCTCGTATTAAGAAAGTATACATCTATATAAGAATAATAATATCTTAATAAAATATATACATATAGTTTGTAAATTTATTTATGTAGAATTAATAATTTTATTCTAAATAATAATACATGTATAAATATTATATTTATTTAAAAATAATTTTATTATAATATAGTATTAAGGATTATGTAATATTCGAAAGTTAAAGTTTAATTGTGATTAATTAAGCATGTTTAATGAAATATGAAGTAATATAGGTATAAGGAGAATAAATTGAGTAAGATTTTAATCTTACTAAGTTAATATGGAAAGATATGCTTATTTTAATAAATGAAAAAATTAAGCATGATTTATTAATTATGGAGATTTTATTGGACTATATATTATTTAAATATTAATTGAGAAATAAAATTTTTCAGGTCCAGCAATAGTAGAAACTTGATTGATTGGTTAGAAATATCACGACAGTATTAGTGGGTATTGTTGTGGTATTGGGAGATTATATTTCATACTTGAGAATTATGGAGTAAGATGGTTATTGTTAGGTTATATTTAGCTTATGTTTCGGGTTTGATAAGTAAGCATTTTCTCGGTTATTGGTATCTTTTGGAGCGGTTTTACGCTTGATTTTCCTTGTTTCAGGTTCCCGGGGTATCAAAAGTCAAACTCAGTCAATTGATTAAAAGACGGGACAAACTGGCAAAAAATTAGAAAAATCTGCTCAAGTTGTGTCAGTAGTCGCGACTACCAATGAGCCAGGTCGCGATCCTTTTCTGTGGTCGCGACCCTGGTCGCGACTTGGAGGATTTGGCAGAAACTCGATTTTTCGAGTTTTGCCTGTAGTCGCGACCAGCCTATAAGCTAGTCACGACTGGGTACGGAAAAACGTAGTTTTGACCTAATTCAGATTTTTTCTCAATTAGAGGCACACCTTTCATCCCTACATAAGGAATACGACTCAGAAGGTCAAATTAAGCGAAAATAGACCTGAAAAGTGGATGAAAGTGGAGAGGAAGCTATCTTGAAGGCCCGGAGCGATATCACCTTCTAGTTTCTTTCTTTTACCCTTATTCTTTCTTTTATCTCCGCTTCATTCAAAAGAACATCTTCACTCGGTTTGGTACTCCCCGAGCAATCATAAGCGATGAAGGTAGTCACTTCTGCAACAAACAGTTTGAAGCACTCCTTTCAAGATATGGTGTCCGACATAGAACTGCTCTACCGTACCATCCCCAGAGTAATGGCCAAGCTGAAATTTCTAATGGGGAGATAAAGATGATTCTGGAGAAAACAGTGCAGAGATCAAGGAAAGACTGGTCAAGAAAGTTAGATGACGCACTGTGGGCGTATAGAACAGCATTTAAAACACTGATTGGCATGTCACCATATCGGTTGGTGTTTGGAAAAGCTTGTCATTTTCCGGTGGAATTAGAGCATAAGGCCTTCTGAGCTATGAAGACTCTCAACATGGAATTGAAGGCTGCAGGAAAGAAAAGACTACTGCAATTAAATGAAATGGAGGAGTTTCGTAATGAGGCTTATGAGAATGCTAAGATCTACAAGGAGAGAACCAAGAAGTGGCATGACCAAGGCTTAGTTAGGAAGGAGTTTCAACCTGGGCAGCAAGTGTTACTTTTCAATTCAAGGTTGAAATTGTTTCCTGGTAAGCTAAAGTCAAGGTGGTCAGGACCATTTACTGTGGTCAAGGTGTTTCCCTATGGAGCTGTGGAGTTGAAAGGTGAAGGTCCAGCAACTTTCAAAGTTAATGGACAACATTTAAAGCTCTACTTGGGAGGTCAAATTGACCAAGCCAAGTTCGCCATTTTTCTGGCGCCTCTCTAAACAACAACTCAGCATCCGGCTAGATGACGATAAAGACAGCGCTCTTGGGAGGCAACCCAAGTGTTTTCTTTAATTTTTCAGACTTTTTATGTTTTTAGTTTATTTTTTAGTATTTCTTGTATTTTAATTTTTTTTAGTTAAGTACCAGACATTATTTTTTCCAGTTGAATCGTGAAAAACATGAAAAAAATAATAATAATAATTTTTCGGGACTGGGAGCCTAGTGGTCGCGACCACCAGGTTCTTGGGTCGCGACCATTTTTGGTAGTCGCAACCCTGGTCGCGACCTGGGACTTTACAGAAACGAGTGAAATTTTAGCTTCCAGTGGTCGCAACCAGGGCCTGTCATAGTCGCGACCCTTTTTCATAGTCGCGACCCTAGTCGCGACCACCCCAATTTCCAGAAAGCAGGGATTTTTCGAATTCAAGCTAGTCGCGACCAGCTCGCAAATTTCTTTGAATACCCCATCTTTTCCCCCCATTCCAACCCTACACCCAAATTCAAACTTCTCAGCCGTCCCAACACTTTTCATTCAAAGAAATTTCAAATTTCTTCCCCAAATCTTCAATTCTTTCATCTTCAAACCAATTTCTCAATCCTAATCCATCCTAAAACCTAATTTCACTCATCAATCTACACTTTCCATCAAAAACCACCCACATACTCATCAATATTACCCCAAATTCGAAAATACCTTTATTCTTCATCTTCAACGTAACACCCTAACTATCTTAGGCGAATTACGTGATTTTTAAACGTACTGTGCAGCTCGTTGCTAATCAACGAGATTTATGGAAAAACGTGATTAATTAAAATTTTGCTTTTTAATTAAACTTATAAACCATATTACAAAAGACTCGGGATCCCGATTATAAAATCATTTACAAAAAGATTTAACTGTTTAACCATTACATAAAAATAAAAGTCGTCTAACGACCGATTACAAAAATTCAGCCTTCTTGTCCCGAGGATCGTACGCTCCAGCCTAACCGCCCCGAGCATGTACAATCTCATAAGCTCGCTCACGGTCCATCGGTATAGCCTTGCCTTTACCTACACATAAACGTAAACCGTGAGTCGACGGACTCGCAAGAAAAGCATAATAATATCATACATAATTCTAAGCTCGCCGTGTCCAACACGATGCCGAGTCCCGCTCTTGCCATGTCCAACATGGTACCGAGCCACTCTTGCCATGTCCAACATGGTACCGAGTTTTGAACGTTCACAGGGACGGTACTATTGACAAGTATCCTCACGATCGGTCGAGCCGGTCATACTCATTCTTGGTCATACTCCGGCCTGTACCGACGGGATAGGTCAATAGACCTTTGAACCACCAACCAAATGTCGGCTGATCGGTCGAACCGGTCATACTCCATTCTTGGTCATACTCCGGCTCGTACCGACGTGACAGGGTTGGATGGTTCGAAGCCTATATACATAACTAATGTAATCTAGCAGGCTTCCTACATGCACGCTAAACATGTAATCTACATATGCATACTGTTATACTAATCTTACCTGGATTCCGATTTCAGGTGTGCGGTCAACCCGACCGGAACCGAAGCCGAGCGGCGGACATCGGCTCCTAAACCATAAAAATCACAACGCTATAAGTGACACGCTAAATCACTTCCCGGGGACTTAAACTAGGAACTAAAAGTTTCTCTATCGATAAAAAGCATGGCAATACCCCTAAAAACATAAAAACGAGGAAAACATGGGTTCTGAAAAATTCCCCAACCGGTAGACCGGTTGCCCAACCGGAATTCCGGTTCTGGGAATTACTGGACCCTCATCCGGAATTCCGGTTGCACAACCGAATTAGGTTCCTCGCAGAATTTCTCAAAAATTCCTAACTCAACCAAATCAAACCCAATTGGTTCCAAACCTTCCGGACACGCTCTAAATACCCCAAAGAACAAATCTAAGGCATCAAACTAACCCAGAATTCACAGATACACAACTTGCCATTAAAGCTCAAGCTTTGAGTTCTAAACTCAAACTTGAGCAATTCCCACAATCATGCATTCAAACAAGCTAGAATCTACTAAATCATGCATAAATAAGCCTCTGAAATCAAGTAAAATCATGCACAACAACCCAGCAACAGATTCACAATATTTTTACCAAAATCACATATTTAAGCTTAAAAAATTCCAAACCTTGAACAACACAACTAGCATGCATTTCAACCTAACTAAACATAATTAATCCAACATTATGAACATAAAAACAACAACAATCACAAGCAGCAGCAACAACATCCAAATTAACATGCATTTACTCATATTTTTCATCAAAAACTCAAGGAATTAAGGAAGGGAGAAGATGAGCTAACCAAGCTTGCAAAGGATCTTAAGAGAAGATGAATTAACAAGCCAAAACCAAAGGAGAAAACCCACTCCTTGTTGCTCAATGCTTGGCCGAAAATGGAAGGGAAAGAAAGAGAGAGTTCTCTTTTTTCAAAGTTTTCTAATATTTTGCTAAGTGTAAAATTTGAGAGAAAAAGAGTTTTAATGCATATAACACCTTATTTCAGCCAAAATAATTATTTAAAAAAATAAACATTTAATCCATTTAATAAATCACATAAGACAAAACACTAATGGGGCAAAAAGACCATTTTGCCCCTCCACCATAAAATCACATAAATCATACTAAAGGGGTATTTTGGGAAATTCTAAATTCCCGGCCATTCCCGACATTCCCAATGTCTAAAACCCGTCCCCAAACTACTAACATACTAAGTTGTGATTTCTACTGAGCCAAACGCCGAGTTCCAAAATACCGGGCACCGGAAATGCAAAATATGAAAAACTACTGATAACATAATCATGCATTTCTGAATTCCATAATTAACAGTAATAAATTATTTAAATAGCTATAAATAATTTCCATAATTAATCATAAACAATTGCTAATTTCCAAATTAACTAAGCGGGCTTTACATTCAACCTCAAGTTTTCAAGGACATTCAACAATGGAGGTAGAGTAAAAGCTTCTTTGGGTTTGTAAGTAGCACTTCCTACCATATTAAGGGATTTGATTTACTATTTATAAATTTTGGGTGGTAATAGTGCATATTGTGATAGAATTGTTGTTGATATTTGGTTTGTTGGAATTGTATTGTGGTATTGTTGTTGATATTGGGTTTGTTGGTGTGGATTGTAAATTTTTGGGATATAAAAAATTAAGGGGAGGTGCTGCCCAATTTTTCTTAGAATTATTTTGAAAAAAAAAAAGAAAAACAAAAAAAAATCAAGCAAAAGAAAAAAAAAGAAAAAAAAATATTATTATTTCTAAGAAAATGGCACCAAAAAGAACTAGGCACGTTGAAGAAGGTTCGACATCAAACCCACAAACTACGGGTTTCGATAGAACCCAGTTTGTCAATGAGGAGGCTCAGAATCATTTCATGAGGCTAAAAATTAGGCCTTACATTGAAGACCGGGGTATTGAATTCCCTGAAAATCCATTGAGGCGTCAACCTAGGTTCGAAGCAATTCGGGCTCAAATTGAGAGGATGAGATGGGGTAGTATTGTGGATGCTTGGGGCCGGGATAATGTGACTATGGCATGTGAATTTCTCGCCAATTGGCCCGAGGGCAGGAATGGGGAGGTGAAGGTGTGGGGAAAGAAGGTTCCCGCCACTGCTGATGCATTTAATGTTATATTTTCTGTCCCGGATTATTCTAGGGAGGAACAACGCCTCCGAATTCTTGAGGAGGAAGAGCAGTTTGATTTGGTGGATGTGGCTGAAACAGTAGGATTTCCGGGGTTGAGGTTCCACGACAATGATGGCCAAGATGGGTCGCCAAACATCCTACATAGGTGTGAAATAAACCTGGTTATTGGTGTCTTTTGGAGTGGTTTTACGCTTGATGAAAAGTCAAATTCCTGGAGTATCAAAAGTAAAATTCAGTCAATTGATGAAAAGACGGTACATCCTGGCGAAAAATCGGAAAAATCTGCTCAAGTTAAGTCAGTAGTCTCGACTACCAATGAGCCAGGTCGCAACCCTTTTCTGTGGTCGCGACTTGGAGGATTTGGCAGAAACTCGGTTTTTTGAGTTTTGCCTGTAGTCGCGACCAGCCTATAAGCTAGTCGCGACCGGGTACAGAAAAATGTAGTTTTGACCTAATTCAGATTTTTTCTCAATTGGAGGCACACCTTTCATCCCTATATAAGGAATACGACTCAGAATGTCAAATTAAGCGAAAATAGACATGAAAAGTGGATGAAAGTGGAGAGGAAGCTATCTTGAAGGCCCGGAGCGATATCACCTTCTAGTTTCATTCTTTTACCCTTATTCTTTCTTTTATGTTTAGTTTTGTTTCAGATTTAATCATGGATGTTATTATTGTTTTTATGAGCTAAATTTCCCATTTAGGGAGGATGATGAATGTTGTTTAAGTTTTTGCCTAGTTAATAAATAATTGTCATTCCTCCATCTTGATTGTGAAAACTATCTATATTTGTGTTTAATTTTCATGTGCAAGATTGATCACCTTTTACATGTTTTATGATCTCAATTCGAAATCTAAAAAGTGAGAATTGAGAATGCTAAAATTGGATAGTCTAGGTTTTGATGTGAAACGAAAGTATTTACATAGCCTTAGTGATAATTAGATTATTGCTTAATGCTGATTTCATGTTGGTTTAATTAAGAAGTTAATTAGAGAACATGAGATTTAGAACCTAAAAGATCTGAAAAGAGTTAGGTTAA
Organism: Cannabis sativa; assembly: GCF_029168945.1. Taxonomy (NCBI): domain Eukaryota; kingdom Viridiplantae; phylum Streptophyta; class Magnoliopsida; order Rosales; family Cannabaceae; genus Cannabis; species Cannabis sativa. The sequence goes on along the minus strand of NC_083610.1, from coordinate 68,675,461 downwards.
TTTATAATCTGTCATTCACTTCAAGAAAAAGATAGCAATTAGGCATTAACATTGGTAACTTAACAACAGGATTCTCCTCCCTAATCTCTCATCTTGATTAATCTTCATTTGTTATCTTAATTTTCTGAATTGTCCTATTAATTTCACAAAAAGTATTATTTTACTAGTTAGAATCATAAGTATAATTTAGTAGTAATTAGTCCAATTCCCTGTGGTTCGACCTCACTTGCGTGAGCTACTACTTGACTGCGTATACTTGCGTCGTGACCATAATTTTCGTAACAGTTATTTATTAACGATCGAATTATCCTTAAGGTTAATATAGTGTTGTGTTTTATGGTGGGGGCAATTTGGTAATTGCAAAATTAGTTAGTAAATGAGAGTTCTATTTACACCCCATAAAATGATAAATATACTGTGTTTAGAAATTTTTTAAGTGTAAATAAAATTTCTCATAGTAAGTAATCTTTTAGTTTTAAGTGAATTTTGTATCTTCATCCTTCTAATATTATTAAGTTATAGATTAAAGCTTCAATTCTGTAGAAGCAATCCAAGGCAAAATTACACTTAGACAAAACTTTTTTTCTCTTCACATTTCTCTTTCTCTCTCTCTCTCTCTCTCTCTCTCTCTCTCTCTCTCTCTCTCTCTCTCTCTCTCTCTCTCTCTCTCTTTTAGTTCAAGGAAAACCAGAAGAAAACCAACCCTTTCATCAATTATTCTCTCTAATTCTTGCCAATTAATTATGCATAGGAGCTGAGCAAGATTGGGGGTAAACTTTCTTTACTTTCTTTGTGATTTTAAGGCTTAAAAGTTAGGTTTTGGTGAATTCTGGTCTGAGAACTTTTAGTTGGTTTAGAATTGGTTTTTTTTTTGGTTGTTTAGCTTAGAATTAAGGTTTTATTGCTAGTTGTGCTGAGGCTTAGAGCTTGAGTTTTTGAAACTCAAAGCTGAGCTTTAATGATGAATTTGAGCATTATGTGTAATTTTGAGTTTAGAGTTGTTGGGTAAGTTTTATTTGAGTGATTGAACTATTCTAGAAGTATTGATGTTGTTTGGTTTGGGTATGGGGCAAAATTGAGTTTGAAAACTCGAAGTTTTGTCTACTGGTGCGATTTGATGGACCAGATGGGAGCCGATTAATCGGAACCTATAGATTCGGTGAACTGGATGGGGTTTCAAAGGACTGGTTAGGACCATATTTGTGTGCCCAATTTTTGTATTCTCTCAATATTTAGAGTATTTCCACGCTTTTTATCAATAGAGGAACTTTCGGTTTTAATTTTATGCCTATAACAAATTAAAATGAATTATTTACTAGTTTACCACTGTTGTGACATAGGGCCCAAATCGTCGAGTAATTTTCACTTAGGTTGATTGGCACGCTTGAATTATGACTTGAGATAAGAAAAGTACAATTGTACCACATAGCATGTCCATATATGATTCCATCATTACCGTTCATAAGATAGAGTTATTACTCTATTTTGAAATTGTTGTTAGATTTCTTACATATTGATTGTCTTATTAGGCAACGCTATTGACATTGGTTGTCATATTAGGCAACGGTATAATAGAGATTTATTAATCTATTTTGAAGTCGTTGTTAGATTTCTTACATATTAGTTATTTCATTAGGCAACGATATTGATATTAGTTGTCTCATTAAGCAACGTGTTAGGTTATTTTTAGTATTAATTTTAGTATATTTTTAATTTAGTTTTAATCGTGTTTGGAGCATTTTTACGCTTGTTATCTTTTATTTTTGCAGATTTAAAATAGAAGAAGATTAGAAAATATCAGAGAAAAAGATGGAAAAAAGATATAAATATCTCACAAAAAGATGATATTTACAATAGAGAAAATTGTGCAAGAAAATAAAGCTGAAACTTCAAGCCTGAATACGACTATGTTCTGATTAGATTTTGGAAAAAGTAAAAGCATAAAAGTTCTAGATCTCTCTTTTATCTTTCCGGAACATCTTGAATCGTCCAATTCCAAGCAATATCGAGAGAGTAATGGCCAAAATACTATCAATCGACGCAGTAGAAAAAAAATATCTCGTTTGAGGTTTCCCAAAAATTTAAATTCGAATGGGAATTTAAACATGTGCGTTTTTTCCATATTTTTAGGCCTTCAATGCCTATATAAAGGGAAGAAGGGAGTTGATTTCAGGAAACAATTTCAGAGAGAAAAAAAGAGAGAATACAGATACAAAGTGGAGAGATCAACTGCAATATTGGAAGCATTTTTCAGAGGGTTTTTAGCATTCTTCTCTTCTCTATTTTCATCTCTTTTCTTAAAGTTAATATGTGTGATTGTGCTTCCATGAACATGTGTAGCTAAACACTTTATTAGGGTTAGATGGAGATTGTTTAATATTGTTTTATGGTTTTAATATGATTTATTTTCCCCCTAATTTCTATGTATTCTACTTTATTTGTGCTTAATTACTTTAAATTGCCTGATCACCAATTAATTGTCTATGATTTTGATGCGAGATCTGAGAAGTGAGTGTCAAATATGCTATAGTAAAATAGAACTGAATTTCGATATAAGACGAGAGTACCTATATGGTTTAGATAGCTTATAAGGTTTCTGTGTTTAATACCTGTCGCATGTTAAATTTATCACGAGAGTAAAAAGTTTGCATGTAATTGAGATTTATATATCTGAGAAGACTATAAATTACCTTAGTAAACCTTCTATTGCATAGAAATTAACATTAGGAAAATAATCATATTAGGCCATAATCAATAGAAACAATTGAAATCGAAGCCCTAGTTTTTATTAACTGTCAATTTTCTTAAATAATTGCTTCTTACTAGTTTTATTATTTTTAATTCTTTCTTATTTTTCATTTAACCAAATAGAAGTAAAAGTTTAATTTCAACGTACTTAACTAAAATCCCTGTGTGATCGATCTCACTCCTGATGAGTTTACTACTTGTAATGATACGTACACTTGCGTGTGCAAAATATCACAACACAACGGTAAAAAGGTTGTCTCAATAAGTAACAAGAGATGAGGGTTACTTTATAAAATATCAGTAATGGTTTGTCTTAATAAACAAATATTTGATGCTGACGAATGTTTACATTTTGTTTTATGGTTTTCTACTTATGGATTAAGTATGTGATTATTTGGTTATGATTAAGTGTGGATATCTTTATTTATATGTGTATTGATATGAAGTGTTTAAGTTATTTCTTTTCTTGTTGAGTTATTGTGACTCACATGTGCTTTGTGGTACAAATAAGAGAAAGAACAAATTAGGACAGGCATGAGTTAAAGCTCTTCCCCAGCAAATGTATGTATCAGCATATTCGGCTAGCAGTGCTGAGTTGTCAGAGTTTTGTTTAAGATGCTTTCGACTTGTGTATATTTGATGTAATATTGTCTGGTTATCTTTTGTCAAAATTTTAAAGGTGATTCCCAACCCTAAATAGTTTATAATGTCAAAAAAATTATATTTTAAATAAATTAGTAAAATTTTTAATTAAATCACATATTTAGGGATGCACACGGGGCGGGGAATTAGTGGGGAGTGCTCTCCCCGTCCCCATTCCCGTTAAGGATTTTATTCCCCATCACCGCTTATTCCCTATTGGGGACGGGGCAGGGAATCCCTTATTGTAAAAGTAAAGTTTATTTTCAAATTTAAATATATAAAATTATTAAATTACATAAAAGATAAAATATTACATATTATTTACTATTCAATATAGTAATTATTATACAAAAATACAACTTAAAAAATTATAAAAATGATATTAATGTACTAAAAAAAATACAAATGCATATATAAAATATAAAATATTAATAAAAAAATAATTAATAAATTAAACGGGTCCTCGTCCGGGCAAGGAGTGTCATCCCCGTCCCCGCCCCGTTTAACATTCGGGGACAAAATTTGATCTCCGTCCCTATCCCATTCCCCATTTAGATGGGGAATCCCCGCCCCATTAGGGGCGGATCCCCGTAGGGCCCCATCCCCATGGGAAAAATGTGCATCCCTACACATATTTAATTAGTTTATTATTATAAACTAATTTAAAAGTACACACACGTGGCATCCCTAAGGGTTAGGGCATTACAGATTATTTATTGTTATTGTTATTACAATGACATTTTTTGTTGTTTTGATTTTTGTTTTTTCTAGTGTAGCTTTATTTATTTATAACCTCTTAATTATAATATAATTTGCTTGGTCTTAAGTGTATTCTTAGATAGAGGTTCTACTGTATATCCATTGAAGATGTCCTCAAACATGGGCAGACCCACATAGAGGCAAAGAGGGGTACATAAATCTCAACGCATGAGCAAGAACAATTTCTTATGTGATAGAGATACACACAATAAGGCTCCAGACATCTGTTCGCAACTATATACAACACCCTGACCTCATGCCTACTTACCAACATCCAATAGCTATGTTAGTTCAAAACATTGTCTGAATGGGACACACTCCTCACACAAGAGTGTGAAAATATTTGCAATAAGAGACTCGTGGGACTCAATTTCCAAGCTACCGAAAACATGGCAAACCCATTGCAACGTTTTACAATCATGCTACTCAGGCTACATGTTAATCCAGACTTATCATTTATGACAAGTGTCAAAATACATAAGTCGAGTGAGCACTAACTTGTCGTAATAGGAAGCCCTAAAGCAAGACAGCTGGAAAAGCACCTATTTTCCATAAACTGATTCCAAATGCCATTTGGCCAAAACCTAAAGATGACGCACCATGGGAATATTATTTGCCCAAATACCTCTAAAAACTAGAAGAATATATGAATCATTGTAAAAAATACTATGTTGATGAAAGCAAGTTCGACTATAATAATCCAATTTTCCAAGATTCGCAATACTCAAACACTGTTTTTAACTGCCCATTCTCACTCAATGATCTTGATGAAGAAATATGTAGGGGGCTGGCTATATCTCAACCTATCAACAACAAACTTATTGCATCAACAAGTGGCAACAAGAGAACAAATTCTTCATCAGTGTGGCATGAAGATGATAGTGACACAAATGAGTACATGAACCTCAGTCCCTCACATGAACCCATTAGAATTAGCTTCTCTGAGAAACTTTAATGAGTGAATTAAAGAAACTAATAACATGAACAACAGTTCATGATTACTTAATATTTAGATCGATCTACTATTGATCATCATTGTGATATAAATTAAGTCTTTATAGTAAACAAAATGTTAGATAAAGACAACTTTATTCATATTGGTCATTGTCACATATAATCTCTATTATATACAACACATTCACTTTGATTTCATGCTACATCAGTAATTCGAACCGATATTACTTGCATCGAAGAACGAGCATCATTAAACCGTACTAGCAACCATTTATTAAATATTTCATATCTTTAATATATTGCTTACTGTAGTGATTTTAATTTTCTGTATAACTATAAGTCACAACTTCATATATGAATAAAAAAATTTCTAATATTTATATATAAATTATTCAATATTAATAATTAACATTCATGTATATATCAAAATATTCAAGTTTTTATTAATAATTAAAAAATAAATTTATACATTTTTCAAAGCATAAACCCTAATACTATATATATTGCCCCTCATTCTTAGTTGTGGACGCATAAGTTAAGATAATAAAATCTCATATTTCATAACACAATATGTCTTTCTTTCCTCTCTGAGTTCTTTCTCTACTAGGATAAATAATAAGAATTTTATCATTAACTCAATATTACCAATTAGAAGATATATCAAGCAATGTCTTTATGGTAAGAATCAATTTCAATAGCATAACTTACAAAGGTTAAGAAGAAAAGTCAACGTTAGAAAAAGTATAAGGTTGATTCTGATTAAATGGATTAACATTATATCTCTTTATCAGTCTATACAAGTCCAAGCGAACCAACATTCAAATATGAATATAGAAATTTTTTATATTCATTAATTATATTTTTAAAATTAACATATTCATTTATAATATATTTATATCCTCTATTTATATTTCATATATTATCTAATATAGTATTTATTGAATACTTTTTTTAGGACATAAATCTTAACAATTAATATGTAAATGTAGGGATTCCACAACATGGAAAATAGTAAAAACTCTTTGATAATTTATGTTGCAATTAAAACATTTAATTTATTTATTGTTATTAATGTATAAATCAGCCAATTAATGATCAAATATGTGAAAATGAATATTTGCTTTGTATATAAAAGCATCATCCACTAAATAATAAATTTAATTACTATTTTTTAGAAAACAATGAACTAATCAAACCACATTTTGTAGAACTACTATAATCCCCTTATGTATCATTGCTATTCTTACATATTTATTGGTCATTTTGTTGAGTACTCACAATTCTAAGGAGTAATTGCATTTACACTGTAAATTTCTCTACAAGAAGAATAATTATTATTATTGTTTACACAAGGAGTAGTCCTGATGACGTGGACATTAATATTTAACACGTGACAAGAAAGATGACATTTCAGAGTTGAGTAGTCCTGAGTCATAGCAGGTCGACCTGGGAGGGGTCCCTAACCCTGTGTCCAGGTTGACTTCGGGAACTCTAAAATGGAAGTTCAGACTTCAATAACTTGAATCTAACTCACTATCTTTCAGTATTCTATACCATGAAGACATGGAGCAACCTAATCTAAGCTTAGGGAGCTAAAATTACACGAACTTGCAATTCAGAAGCCAACCTGGGCACTTAGGATTTCACCCAGCGCCTATGTTTATATTCCTAACTTGGGTTTCATTTTCTAGGATAATCTTAGTGCAAATGAGTCAAAACTTGCATTGAAACATAAACTAGACATACCATAAATATATTTGAGGCATCAAATAAAATCGGAGCAAGTTGATTTTTGAGCATCTGGGCATCGGGCCCCGAACACCTAGTATCCAAGTTGACAATTTGTCAATCTGGGTATCTTTCAAGTGTCCGATTAAAGATTCAACTTTTGTATTAAATCTGTCTTCATCAAAAACGAGAAAATAGGTCATTTTGGGGGAGAAATAACAATTCCTAGGCACAAATAATAGGGCCCAACACCTAGGCTGAAAACTAGGGTTGGCCCTGCACCTTGGGCCATTTAAAATGGAGTTTTTGAGGAATTCTTTGAGCATCTTCTCCATCTTCAGAAAATATTGAGATTCAACCATTTTTGGGGACCAAACAGAATTTTTGAAGGGCCAAAAGGAGGACCCAGCGCCCAGGTTGACACATGGGGCTGGGCACAACGCCCAGGTTGACATATTGTCAACCTAGGTTGTTTTCGATCAAGTTCAACAAAAAGTAATATTTAGTTTGGGGGGAGAGATTTAAAAATTTCTCTGCATTTTAGTTTTCTGTTTTAGTTAAGGAATGACAATAAGCTAAAAGATAGTTGTATGCTGCTGCTTAGTGTAATGTGATCTGAAATTGTAAAATAACTGTGGGCTTGATTCTGTTAACTCTTTGGATTAGTTTGGATGCTTAGAAACCTGTGTATAATTGCAATTTGTCAATCTGTGAAAATTGTTATAATTGTTTTACTATGGTTTGTGGTAAGATTGACAGGATAGCTTAGAACTTGCATGTTTATTCTTTTAAGGCGAAAACCTTGACAATGTTTAATTGGAATATGAGTTAGGCATTTGTTGAATAGTTTGAGCCTTTCAAGCCTACCATAATTTTTTTTTTATCCCTAGTTAACCCTCTTGAGCCTAGACATGTTATGTTTTTCACCCATTGAACTGAAAATTGTAACCACACTATTAATTTTTTTTCTTCACCATTTTATCCATGATATCATAAGCTACACAATTAGTTTGGGGGAGCAAAATTATTTAGTGTGAGAAAAAAGTTAGAGGGAGAAGAACTTGTAGATTGAGAAAAGAAAAAAAAAAGTGTAATTTAATGTCACTGAAAAAAAAATAATAAGGATGAAAAAAAAAGAGAAGAAAAAAACACAATGAAAAGTAAGATGTGTTTGAAGAAAAAAATTTCAGTGATGTTTGAGAAAAAATAAATATATATTCTCTCAATCTTGGTAAATGTGGGAACACTATGGGGTTTTGAAAAAAAGTAAGAAGCTTGTGGGTTCTGTTTGTGTGCTTATGATATCTTCAGCCAAAACTGTTTTTCTTTTCGACATCCGAATATCTGAGCCATAATTCCTAAACCTCAAAAAGACCTAATGATTCCAAAGGATATTGTCAACATTAGTGGAGAGAGGTAAGCATGCAAGCTTATGAGTTATCGGGCTGTGGAACAGTTGGAAAGAGTAAAACTTTTATAACAATGTTTCACGTGTGAATAAATTATGTGGTTATGCATAGTGTTATGAATTGAGCATCTGAATTAATTGTTAGAGTTAGTAGGATTGAAATTCTAGTTTGTGCAAGGAAGAAAGCAGAGCATGAGTCAGCAGTGTAATGATTATCCGTTGTAGCGTAGTTTTTTTTTATCTTACTCGGGGGCGAGTAAGAATCTAGTTTGGGGGAATTTTGTTAGGTTATTTTTAGCCTATGTTTTGGGTTTGATAAGTAAGCATTTTCTCGGTTATTGGTGTCTTTTGGAGTGGTTTTACGCTTGATGAAAAGTCAAATTCCTGGAGTATCAAAAGTCAAATTCAGTCAATTGATGAAAAGACGGTACATCCTGGCGAAAAATCGGAAAAATCTGCTCAAGTTAAGTCAGTAGTCGCGACTACCAATGAGCCAGGTCGCAACCCTTTTCTGTGGTCGCGACTTGGAGGATTTGGCAGAAACTCGATTTTTCGAGTTTTGCCTGTAGTCGCGACCAGCCTATAAGCTAGTCGCGACCGGGTACAGAAAAACGTAGTTTTGACCTAATTCAGATTTTTTCTCAATTGGAGGCACACCTTTCATCCCTATATAAGGAATACGACTCAGAATGTCAAATTAAGCGAAAATAGACCTGAAAAGTGGATGAAAGTGGAGAGGAAGCTATCTTGAAGGCCCGGAGCGATATCACCTTCTAGTTTCATTCTTTTACCCTTATTCTTTCTTTTATGTTTAGTTTTGTTTCAGATTTAATCATGGATGTTATTATTATTTTTATGAGCTAAATTTCCCATTTAGGGAGAATGATGAATGTTGTTTAAGTTTTTGCCTAGTTAATAAATAATTGTCATTCCTCCATCTTGATTGTGAAAACTATCTATATTTGTGTTTAATTTTCATGTGCAAGATTGATCACCTTTTACATGTTTTATGATCTCAATTCGAAATCTGAAAAGTGAGAATTGAGAATGCTAAAATTGGATAGTCTAGGTTTTGATGTGAAACGAAAGTATTTACATAGCCTTAGTGACAATTAGATTATTGCTTAATGCTGATTTCATGTTGGTTTAATTAAGAAGTTAATTAGAGAACATGAGATTTAGAACCTAAAAGATCTGAAAAGAGTTAGGTTAATTTATAATCTGTCATTCACTTCAAGAAAAAGATAGCAATTAGGCATTAACATTGGTAACTTAACAACAGGATTCTCCTCCCTAATCTCTCATCTTGATTAATCTTCATTTGTTATCTTAATTTTCTGAATTGTCCTATTAATTTCACAAAAAGTATTATTTTACTAGTTAGAATCATAAGTATAATTTAGTAGTAATTAGTCCAATTCCCTGTGGTTCGACCTCACTTGCGTGAGCTACTACTTGACTGCGTATACTTGCGTAGTGACCATAATTTTCGTAAAAGTTATTTATTAACGATCGAATTATCCTTAAGGTTAATATAGTGTTGTGTTTTATGGTGGGGGCAATTTGGTAATTGCAAAATTAGTTAGTAAATGAGAGTTCTATTTACACCCCATAAAATGATAAATATACTGTGTTTAGAAATTTTTTAAGTGTAAATAAAATTTCTCATAGTAAGTAATCTTTTAGTTTTAAATGAATTTTGTATCTTCATCCTTCTAATATTATTAAGTTATAGATTAAAGCTTCAATTTTGTAGAAGCAATCCAAGGCAAAATTACACTTAGACAAAACTTTTTTTCTCTTCACATTTCTCTCTCTCTCTCTCTCTCTCTCTCTCTCTCTCTCTCTCTCTCTCTCTCTCTCTCTCTCTCTCTCTCTCTCTCTCTCTCTCTCTCTCTCTCTCTCTCTCTCTTTTAGTTCAAGGAAAACCAGAAGAAAACCAACCCTTTCATCAATTATTCTCTCTAATTCTTGCCAATTAATTATGCATAGGAGCTGAGCAAGATCGAGGGTAAACTTTCTTTACTTTCTTTGTGATTTTAAGGCTTAAAAGTTAGGTTTTGGTGAATTCTGGTCTGAGAACTTTTAGTTGGTTTAGAATTGGTTTTTTTTTTTTGGTTGTTTAGCTTAGAATTAAGGTTTTATTGCTAGTTGTGCTGAGGCTTAGAGCTTGAGTTTTTGAAACTCAAAGCTGAGCTTTAATGATGAATTTGAGCATTATGTGTAATTTTGAGTTTAGAGTTGTTGGGTAAGTTTTATTTGAGTGATTGAACTATTCTAGAAGTATTGATGTTGTTTGGTTTGGGTATGGGGCAAAATTGAGTTTGAAAACTCGAAGTTTTGTCTACTGGTGCGATTTGATGGACCAGATGGGAGCCGATTAATCGGAACCTATAGATTCGGTGAACTGGATGGGGTTTCAAAGGACTGGTTAGGACCATATTTGTGTGCCCAATTTTTGTATTCTCTCAATATTTAGAGTATTTCCACGCTTTTTATCAATAGAGGAACTTTCGGTTTTAATTTTATGCCTATAACAAATTAAAATGAATTATTTACTAGTTTACCACTGTTGTGACATAGGGCCCAAATCGTCGAGTAATTTTCACTTAGGTTGATTGGCACGCTTGAATTATGACTTGAGATAAGAAAAGTACAATTGTACCACATAGCATGTGTTAGCCCAAGATATGTTTCCAAGAGGGGGGGTGAATTGGAAATTTATACTAATTTCGGTAAATCAAAACTTTTAACACAAAATTAAGCAATTAGCCACTTAATCAAATAAAAGCAAGTAATATGGCAAGCAATATATTATGACAAATAATCAAACTTGTAAAATAAAGAGTTTAAGGATTAGAAAATGCAAACTCTCAATTTTTTACAAGGTTCGGTAGAACTATGCCACCTACGTCCTTGGTCTTCAAAGCTATGGACCTAGCTTTGAGTTCCAATATCGAGCCAAGTTAACGGGCTTGACTAACCCTTACAACCGGGGAATTTTTCACCAAGGTTTTTCCCAAACCTCTCACAATAGTTTTCTTCCAAGGACTATCAACCTCGCCGGATTGTTGAAGTGCCAATCTCACTTTTCTCGGGTTGTTTACAAAATCGGTGTCAACCTCACCTACAACCGAGTTGTTTTTCTACCGGTGCCAACCTCACCTCTCAATACAATGAATATGTAATTTTGAAATACAAAGCAGACTCTCTCTAATAAGATGGAAAACAAAGTAAAATCCTAGAGAGAATTGCAAGCACACTAGAGAAGATAAGAACAAGTTTGGCTCAAGTGTGTGTGGTTGGTGTGTTTATGAAAAGATGATAACTCTTTAGTTTAGAACACTTAGAATGATGTTATATGATGAATAGAAGCTCAACCAACCTACATTTTTGAGTGAAAAACGAGTTTATGTAGGAATGAAAACTAGCCGTTTATAGCCGTTAGCACATTTTTCGAGGCCACTTCAGCCGTGATCCGGAATTCCGGATTGGTTACAACCGGAATTTCGGTTGGCAACCGGAATTCCGGATGCAAAAGGTTCATTTTTTTCGAACTAAAACGTGCATAACTTTTTACTCGTTTATCCGATTTCAAAAATTCCAGTTGCGTTCTCTTAGTTAAATGATATGTGATCTTAAAAATCAATTTAGAAAATTTAGATATCATTTTTTTTGAAATAACTTGTCGCACAAGTTAGTGAGCCAAACTTTTGAACTTATAAATCCTAGTGTACTATGCAAATCACTTTAACAAGACTAAAGCAAATTTATACCATTTTATTTTGAGTAGTCTTGATGTAGATGAGCCTCCTAGCTTGATTTGCATGTTTTTGATCCCATGTTGAATTTTCCCAAGAGTTGACTTTTGACTTTGACTTTGACTTTCGGGTTGACTTTTGACTTTGGGCTTTTTGAAGACCTTTTTTGAATAGGGTCTTGACTTGTTGATCCCTTGATGAATCTTTTGCTCTTATGAAGTATGAAGTAGTTTATATACTTGTTGAATCTACTTCTTTGATTATGTTTGACTTTACCGAGCAAATATAGATACTCTGTGAACTTGCTTGCAAAATAATCAAGAAAAGATTAGTAACAAATAATAATCAAATATTTGTTTATCATCAAAATAAATGAGTGAATGACTTTTGGTCAACATTCTCCCCCTTTTTGATGATATCAAAATATTTGATTATTTTAACGGAAAGAAAAAGTAAATTGAAACATGTTGAGTTTAGCTCCCCTTTAATGTATGCATATGTTGTTTATACCGTTTTACCTTTGCATATTTAATGTTACCCTTTCTTAACATGACAAAGGTCCCCCTTAATCATATACTCAATAAACTTGTTAATACTTGAAAACATAATATGATTAATGCCAAAATAATCAATTCTAATATTTCTCCCCCTTTTGATTTCATCAAAAAGGGTGGCAGAGGAAGCAAGGTCAAGCTAAATATATTTATCCCCCTTAATCATACAAGATATGACTTGTATCAATGAAGCACAATGGGTAAAGAGAAATTTCAAAATGCATAAAAAGATGAAAGTTCATATAGTCAAAACAAGTTTAAACATTCAATCTACCAAAAAAAATATGTCAAAAACCTTGAAAGTAAGAGATGCAGGTAAATAATGGCATGGTTATGATTTCAAACCTTTTCTCATACCTCAAGTATGATAAAACAAATGTGTTCATGCACTTAAATCAATTAGATGACAAGAGTTGAGACTTTTTGCTAAGTTTTTCAAAAATTTAAGCAAAAACAACATATGTACCAAAAATTAGTTTTATGCATCATTTTTGAAAAATTCTTTTTGTATCAGCTTAAACATGATTAATATGAAGTGTACAAGCTGGAAAAATAGAAAAAGCTTCAAAAATGAGAGATTTTGGCAAGTTTTACTCGTTTTGGTCATATAAGGTCATTTTAAGCAACTTACTTACTAAAAATTGATTTTATGGAAAATTTTCATGAAAAATCTTTTTTGATTGCTGATATATGATAAAACAAACATGCTCAAACAAGAAAATCAGAAAAAAGTCGAAAATCATAACTTTTCGGTAAGCTTTTCGATTTGCTTAAAAACTAGAAATCTACCAAAAATGAGTTCTATGCAACCAAATTGAAAAATTCTTTTTCCAGTAGGTCAAAAATATCAAATGTGAGGTGTACAAACTTACGAAATTGAAAAATAATGAAAATTGAGCACGTTTGGAGAAAAACACTCTTTTAGGTCTTAAAAAGTCAAAATTATGCAAGATAGTACCAAAATCAAGATTTGAGCATTATTTTTGAAAAATTCTTTTTGAGACAGTTTATATATGAGTATTTAGAGATATACAAGCTTTCAAAACAACAATTTTCTCAACAATATGAAATTTTGGCTAATTTCACTCATTATGGCCTTAAAAAGTTGAAAATAAGCAAATGACATACCAAAATTTTGTTTAAAGTATATTTCAATCAAGAAAAACCTTTAGGCGTGCTAAATACACTCATTTGGACATGTTCAAACATATAAACACATATACTAGCCAAATATGTAAAAATTCACATATTCACTAGTTCAAAGGTATGTCCAAAGTTCACTAAAAATTTGCATAATGACCTATAATGTGAATTTTTCACCATGTATAGTTCAAGAATGTCAAAACTCAACTAATCAAAACTTTTATTCATAGAAATAGTATGTGACATACCAATTAAGCATGTATGCATAAGAGAGTGAACAAGAAGGATCAAAAGCAAGTCAATTAGCCAAACACTTCAAATTTCATTTTCTTTTTATCTAGGCATCTTAATCTCATCAAAATAAGTAGAATGAATAAGAATGATATTACCGATTCCCGAATTTGTTAATTTAGGTTGTGTTCAAGAATTGACACGCTCTTTTTCTATGCTTTTTGAGACTTGTTGGTAATGTAGGAAATTGGCATTCTTCTTTAAGCATCAACACCCAAGAGCCAACTTTGGTTCCTCTTTATTAATACCTACAAAATAAACTTATATCTTTCTTTTTGGTACCCACATGACTTTGGGTCCTTTGATGTTAGTCTTTAAAACCTTTGGTATCCAAATAGCCTTACCAAAATAGGCATTCTTTTTCACATGGCAATAGGATTTAGTATGACCATCTTGGTTACAATAAGTGCAAGTTAAGTTCAAATTACTAGATGATTTGACAAAGAAATTCCTAAGAAATTTTTGTTTCACACTAGTGTTATATCCTATACCACTTTTTGAAAAAGCACATTTTTGACTCCCAAGCATCATTTCAAAATTCTCTTTTCCTTTTGTAAAATTGTAAACCACCTTGTTTAAATCATCAATTTTAGCTTTCAAGTTTACAACATCTTTTTCAAATAAGGAACACTTTTTGCATTGGGTTTCAATCAAAAACTCAATTTCTTTGACTTTCAAAGCCTCAACTTCTTCAAGCAATAAACTTATTTTCTTTCTTTGAGTTGAGTTCTTAGCAAGCAATTTTTCAAAATCAACAAGCAAATCATTGAAGGATTTTGATAATTCATCATAAGACATATCAAGTGCATCATCATCACTTTCACTTTCAAAATCACTTGTATGGTTAGGATTACTTACCTTATCATCAATGGCCATAAAGCAAGTGTTGGCTATCTCATGTTGTTCATCTTCAGAACTTTCTTTCTCACTTTCACTCCAAGTAGCCATCATTGCCCTTCTTCTACTCCTCTTTCTCAAAGGACAATCCGTTTTCATATGACCGGGCTTTTTGCATTCATAGCAAATAATTTGATCATCTTTTCTTGAGCTCTCCCTTGAGTTGTAAAATCTATTTGCATTCTTCTTGAACTTCAAAAACTTCTTAAAGTTCTTTGTGAGTAGGGTTATATCCTCCATATCACTATCACCATCCTCACTAGCTTCACTATCATCATGTGAAGTGGATTTGAATGCAATTGTGTTCTTCTTCTTTTTATCAACTTCCTCTTCTTCTTGAGCATTCATGAAAATCTCATGATTCATGAGAGAACCAATGAGCTCTTCCAATGGTAGAGTTGAGAGGTCCTTGGCTTCTTGGATGGCAACTACTTTGCCTTGGTAGGCTTTGGTGAGACTTCTCAAAATTTTGGTCACCATATCCTTTTGTGTAAGTACCTTGCCAAGAGAGTTCAAACCATTAGTAATAGTTGTGAAACGAGTATACATGTTAGCAATGGTATCATGTTGTAACATCTTGAAATTTTCATATTGAGTAACTAAAAGTTGAATTTTAGTTTCTTTCATGGCACTAGTTCCTTGATGAGTTACTTCTAACATTTTCCACATGTCATGAGCCGAGGAGGCATGCTCAATATTTTTAAATATATCTCTATCTAGTCCACATATTAAAGCATACTTAGCCTTAGCATTCTTAGACATCATCTTCTTATCATTTTCATTATATGCATCATATTTCTTTATAGTTTCTACACCATCTACAACATGCATAGGAATGTAAGGACCATAACACACAATATGCCACAAATCATAATCAATGGATTGAAGATACGTTTCCATTCTAATTTTCCAATAAGGAAAGTCTACCCCATCAAAGAATGGTGCTCTACTTGTGCTTAAACATTCTAGCATGTTATTGTGTGAATTGCTTGGAAACGCCATGCTTTAGATTGTGAAATCTAATCAAATTATTTGAGCCCTTGCTCTGATACCAATTGTTAGCCCAAGATATGTTTCCAAGAGGGGGGGTGAATTGGAAATTTATACTAATTTCGGTAAATCAAAACTTTTAACACAAAATTAAGCAATTAGCCACTTAATAAAATAAAAGCAAGTAATATGGCAAGCAATATATTATGACAAATAATCAAACTTGTAAAATAAAGAGTTTAAGGATTAGAAAATGCAAACTCTCGATTTTTTACAAGGTTCGGTAGAACTATGCCACCTACGTCCTTGGTCTTCAAAGCTATGGACCTAGCTTTGAGTTCCAATATCGAGCCAAGTTAACGGGCTTGACTAACCCTTACAACCGGGGAATTTTTCACCAAGGTTTTTCCCAAACCTCTCACAATAGTTTTCTTCCAAGGACTATCAACCTCGCCGGATTGTTGAAGTGCCAATCTCACTTTTCTCGGGTTGTTTACAAAATCGGTGTCAACCTCACCTACAACCGAGTTGTTTTTCTACCGGTGCCAACCTCACCTCTCAATACAATGAATATGTAATTTTGAAATACAAAGCAGACTCTCTCTAATAAGATGGAAAACAAAGTAAAATCCTAGAGAGAATTGCAAGCACACTAGAGAAGATAAGAACAAGTTTGGCTCAAGTGTGTGTGGTTGGTGTGTTTATGAAAAGATGATAACTCTTTAGTTTAGAACACTTAGAATGATGTTATATGATGAATAGAAGCTCAACCAACCTACATTTTTGAGTGAAAAACGAGTTTATATAGTGTAGGAATGAAAACTAGCCGTTTATAGCCGTTAGCACATTTTTCGAGGCCACTTCAGCCGTGATCCGGAATTCTGGATTGGTTACAACCGGAATTCCGGTTGGCAACCGGAATTCCGGATGGGAACCGGAATTCCAGATGCAAAAGGTTCATTTTTTCGAACTAAAACGTGCATAACTTTTTACTCGTTTATCCGATTTCAAAAATTCCAGTTGCGTTCTCTTAGTTAAATGATATGTGATCTTAAAAATCAATTTAGAAAATTTAGATATCATTTTTTGTGAAATAACTTGTCGCACAAGTTAGTGAGCCAAACTTTTGAACTTATAAATCCTAGTGTACTATGCAAATCACTTTAACAAGACTAAAGCAAATTTATACCATTTTATTTTGAGTAGTCTTGATGTAGATGAGCCTCCTAGCTTGATTTGCATGTTTTTGATCCCATGTTGAATTTTCCCGAGAGTTGACTTTTGACTTTGACTTTGACTTTCGGGTTGACTTTTGACTTTGGGCTTTTTGAAGACCTTTTTTGAATAGGGTCTTGACTTGTTGATCCCTTGATGAATCTTTTGCTCTTATGAAGTATGAAGTAGTTTATATACTTGTTGAATCTACTTCTTTGATTATGTTTGACTTTACCGAGCAAATATAGATACTCTGTGAACTTGCTTGCAAAATAATCAAGAAAAGATTAGTAACAAATAATAATCAAATATTTGTTTATCATCAAAATAAATGAGTGAATGACTTTTGGTCAACAGCATGTCCATATATGATTCCATCATTACCGTTCATAAGATAGAGTTATTACTCTATTTTGAAATTGTTGTTAGATTTCTTACATATTGATTGTCTTATTAGGCAACGCTATTGACATTGGTTGTCATATTAGGCAACGGTATAATAGAGAGTTATTAATCTATTTTGAAGTCGTTGTTAGATTTCTTACATATTAGCTATTTCATTAGGCAACGATATTTATATTAGTTGTCTCATTAAGCAACGTGTTAGGTTATTTTTAGTATTAATTTTAGTATATTTTTAATTTAGTTTTAATCGTGTTTGGAGCATTTTTACGCTTGTTATCTTTTATTTTTGCAGATTTAAAATAGAAGAAGATTAGAAAATATCAGAGAAAAAGATGGAAAAAAGATATAAATATCTCACAAAAAGATGATATTTACAATAGAGAAAATTGTGCAAGAAAATAAAGCTGAAACTTCAAGCCTGAATACGACTATGTTCTGATTAGATTTTGGAAAAAGTAAAAGCATAAAAGTTCTAGATCTCTCTTTTATCTTTCCGGAACATCTTGAATCGTCCAATTCCAAGCAATATCGAGAGAGTAATGGCCAAAATACTATCAATCGACGCAGTAGAAAAAAATATCTCGTTTGAGGTTTCCCAAAAATTTAAATTCGAATGGGAATTTAAACATGTGCGTTTTTTCCATATTTTTAGGCCTTCAATGCCTATATAAAGGGAAGAAGGGAGTTGATTTCAGGAAGCAATTTCAGAGAGAAAAAAAGAGAGAATACAGATACAAAGTGGAGAGATCAACTGCAATATTGGAAGCATTTTTCAGAGGGTTTTTAGCATTCTTCTCTTCTCTATTTTCATCTCTTTTCTTAAAGTTAATATGTGTGATTGTGCTTCCATGAACATGTGTAGCTAAACACTTTATTAGGGTTAGATGGAGATTGTTTAATATTGTTTTATGGTTTTAATATGATTTATTTTCCCCCTAATTTCTATGTATTCTACTTTATTTGTGCTTAATTACTTTAAATTGCCTGATCACCAATTAATTGTCTATGATTTTGATGCGAGATCTGAGAAGTGAGTGTCAAATATGCTATAGTAAAATAGAACTGAATTTCGATATAAGACGAGAGTACCTATATGGTTTAGATAGCTTATAAGGTTTCTGTGTTTAATACCTGTCGCATGTTAAATTTATCACGAGAGTAAAAAGTTTGCATGTAATTGAGATTTATATATCTGAGAAGACTATAAATTACCTTAGTAAACCTTCTATTGCATAGAAATTAACATTAGGAAAATAATCATATTAGGCCATAATCAATAGAAACAATTGAAATCGAAGCCCTAGTTTTTATTAACTGTCAATTTTCTTAAATAATTGCTTCTTACTAGTTTTATTATTTTTAATTCTTTCTTATTTTTTATTTAACCAAATAGAAGTAAAAGTTTAATTTCAACGTACTTAACTACAATCCCTGTGTGATCGATCTCACTCCTGATGAGTTTACTACTTGTAATGATACGTACACTTGCGTGTGCAAAATATCACAACACAACGGTAAAAAGGTTGTCTCAATAAGTAACGAGAGATGAGGGTTACTTTATAAAATATCAGTAATGGTTTGTCTTAATAAACAAATATTTGATGCTGACGAATGTTTACATTTTGTTTTATGGTTTTCTACTTATGGATTAAGTATGTGATTATTTGGTTATGATTAAGTGTGGATATCTTTATTTATATGTGTATTGATATGAAGTGTTTAAGTTATTTCTTTTCTTGTTGAGTTATTGTGACTCACATGTGCTTTGTGGTACAAATAAGAGAAAGAACAAATTAGGACAGGCATGAGTTAAAGGTCTTCCCCAGCAAATGTATGTATCAGCATATTCGGCTAGCAGTGCTGAGTTGTCAGAGTTTTGTTTAAGATGCTTTCGACTTGTGTATATTTGATGTAATATTGTCTGGTTATCTTTTGTCAAAATTTTAAAGGTGATTCCCAACCCTAAATAGTTTATAATGTCAAAAAAATTATATTTTAAATATATTAGTAAAATTTTTAATTAAATCACATATTTAGGGATGCACACGGGGCGGGGAATTAGTGGGGAGTGCTCTCCCCGTCCCCATTCCCGTTAAGGATTTTATTCCCCATCACCGCTTATTCCCTATTGGGGACGGGGCAGGGAATCCCTTATTGTAAAAGTAAAGTTTATTTTCAAATTTAAATATATAAAATTATTAAATTACATAAAAGATAAAATATTACATATTATTTACTATTCAATATAGTAATTATTATACAAAAATACAACTTAAAAAATTATAAAAATGATATTAATGTACTAAAAAAAAATACAAATGCATATATAAAATATAAAATATTAATAAAAAAATAATTAATAAATTAAACGGGTCCTCGTCGGGGCAGGGAGTGTCATCCCCGTCCCCGCCCCGTTTAACATTCGGGGACAAAATTTGATCTCCGTCCCTATCCCATTCCCCATTTAGATGGGGAATCCCCGCCCCATTAGGGGCGGATCCCCGTAGGGCCCCATCCCCATGGGAAAAATGTGCATCCCTACACATATTTAATTAGTTTATTATTATAAACTAATTTAAAAGTACACACACGTGGCATCCCTAAGGGTTAGGGCATTACAGATTATTTATTGTTATTGTTATTACAATGACATTTTTTGTTGTTTTGATTTTTGTTTTTTCTAGTGTAGCTTTATTTATTTATAACCTCTTAATTATAATATAATTTGCTTGGTCTTAAGTGTATTCTTAGATAGAGGTTCTACTGTATATCCATTGAAGATGTCCTCAAACATGGGCAGACCCACATAGAGGCAAAGAGGGGTACATAAATCTCAACGCATGAGCAAGAACAATTTCTTATGTGATAGAGATACACACAATAAGGCTCCAGACATCTGTTCGCAACTATATACAACACCCTGACCTCATGCCTACTTACCAACATCCAATAGCTATGTTAGTTCAAAACATTGTCTGAATGGGACACACTCCTCACACAAGAGTGTGAAAATATTTGCAATAAGAGACTCGTGGGACTCAATTTCCAAGCTACCGAAAACATGGCAAACCCATTGCAACGTTTTACAATCATGCTACTCAGGCTACATGTTAATCCAGACTTATCATTTATGACAAGTGTCAAAATACATAAGTCGAGTGAGCACTAACTTGTCGTAATAGGAAGCCCTAAAGCAAGACAGCTGGAAAAGCACCTATTTTCCATAAACTGATTCCAAATGCCATTTGGCCAAAACCTAAAGATGACGCACCATGGGAATATTATTTGCCCAAATACCTCTAAAAACTAGAAGAATATATGAATCATTGTAAAAAATACTATGTTGATGAAAGCAAGTTCGACTATAATAATCCAATTTTCCAAGATTCGCAATACTCAAACACTGTTTTTAACTGCCCATTCTCACTCAATGATCTTGATGAAGAAATATGTAGGGGGCTGGCTATATCTCAACCTATCAACAACAAACTTATTGCATCAACAAGTGGCAACAAGAGAACAAATTCTTCATCAGTGTGGCATGAAGATGATAGTGACACAAATGAGTACATGAACCTCAGTCCCTCACATGAACCCATCAGAATTAGCTTCTCTGAGAAACTTTAATGAGTGAATTAAAGAAACTAATAACATGAACAACAGTTCATGATTACTTAATATTTAGATCGATCTACTATTGATCATCATTGTGATATGAATTAAGTCTTTATAGTAAACAAAATGTTAGATAAAGACAACTTTATTCATATTGGTCATTGTCACATATAATCTCTATTATATACAACACCTTCACTTTGATTTCATGCTACATCAGTAATTCGAACCGATATTACTTGCATCGAAGAACGAGCATCATTAAACCGTACTAGCAACCATTTATTAAATATTTCATATCTTTAATATATTGCTTACTGTAGTGATCTTAATTTTCTGTATAACTATAAGTCACAACTTCATATATGAATAAAAAAATTTCTAATATTTATATATAAATTATTCAATATTAATAATTAACATTCATGTATATATCAAAATATTCAAGTTTTTATTAATAATTAAAAAATAAATTTATACATTTTTCAAAGCATAAACCCTAATACTATATATATTGCCCCTCATTCTTAGTTGTGGACGCATAAGTTAAGATAATAAAATCTCATATTTCATAACACAATATGTCTTTCTTTCCTCTCTGAGTTCTTTCTCTACTAGGATAAATAATAAGAATTTTATCATTAACTCAATATTACCAATTAGAAGATATATCAAGCAATGTCTTTATGGTAAGAATCAATTTCAATAGCATAACTTACAAAGGTTAAGAAGAAAAGTCAACGTTAGAAAAAGTATAAGGTTGATTCTGATTAAATGGATTAACATTATATCTCTTTATCAGTCTATACAAGTCCAAGCGAACCAACATTCAAATATGAATATAGAATTTTTTTATATTCATTAATTATATTTTTAAAATTAACATATTCATTTATAATATATTTATATCCTCTATTTATATTTCATATATTATCTAATATAGTATTTATTGAATACTTTTTTTAGGACATAAATCTTAACAATTAATATGTAAATGTAGGGATTCCACAACATGGAAAATAGTAAAAACTCTTTGATAATTTATGTTGCAATTAAAACATTTAATTTATTTATTGTTATTAATGTATAAATCAGCCAATTAATGATCAAATATGTGAAAATGAATATTTGCTTTGTATATAAAAGCATCATCCACTAAATAATAAATTTAATTACTATTTTTTAGAAAACAATGAACTAATCAAACCAAATTTTGTAGAACTACTATAATCCCCTTATGTATCATTGCTATTCTTACATATTTATTGGTCATTTTGTTGAGTACTCACAATTCTAAGGAGTAATTGCATTTATACTGTAAATTTCTCTACAAGAAGAATTATTATTATTATTGTTTACACAAGGAGTAGTCCTGATGACGTGGACATTAATATTTAACACGTGACAAGAAAGATGACATTTCAGAGTTGAGTAGTCCTGAGTCATAGCAGGTCGACCTGGGAGGGGTCCCTAACCCTGTGTCCAGGTTGACTTCGGGAACTCTAAAATGGAAGTTCAGACTTCAATAACTTGAATCTAACTCACTATCTTTCAGTATTCTATACCATGAAGACATGGAGCAACCTAATCCAAGCTTAGGGAGCTAAAATTACACGAACTTGCAATTCAGAAGCCAACCTGGGCACTTAGGGTTTCACCCAGCGCCTATGTTTATATTCCTAACTTGGGTTTCATTTTCTAGGATAATCTTAGTGCAAATGAGTCAAAACTTGCATTGAAACATAAACTAGACATACCATAAATATATTTGAGACATCAAATAAAATCAGAGCAAGTTGATTTTTGAGCATCTGGGCATCGGGCCCCGAACACCTAGTATCCAAGTTGACAATTTGTCAATCTGGGTATCTTTCAAGTGTCCGACTAAAGATTCGACTTTTGTATTAAATCTGTCTTCATCAAAAACGAGAAAATAGGTCATTTTGGGGGAGAAATAACAATTCCTAGGCACAAATAATAGGGCCCAACACCTAGGCTGAAAACTAGGGTTGGCCCTGCACCTTGGGCCATTTAAAATGGAGTTTTTGAGGAATTCTTTGAGCATCTTCTCCATCTTCAGAAAATATTGAGATTCAACCATTTTTGGGGACCAAACAGAATTTTTGAAGGGCCAAAAGGAGGACCGGCGCCTGTGTTGACACATGGGTCAAGCACGGCGCCTGTGTTGACATATTGTCAACCTAGGTTGTTTTCGATCAAGTTCAACAAAAAGTGTTCCGGGTATTTTTCCATCATAAAAAATAACAAAGATTAAATTAATCTCGGGGAGAAAACCACAAACTTGAGTCCCTAAAAACAGGGCTCATCGCTCAGGATGACCTAAGGTTTGGGCCTGTGGCCCGAGTTGACAATCAACCTGGGACGTTGCCCTCAATTGCTCAAATACCAAATTCGATGCGACCATTGAATTTGGTATGTTCAAAAATCAGGGGGGGGGGAGATTTTGTCCTTAAGTTCAAAAGCCTTGGAAGTATCAAAAACAAAATATCCTGGGAGCTCAGGTGAAAAGGCCCAGCGCCCAAGTCAACAAATGGCCTAGTACGTTGGGTTCTGCTTATTCGAATATGATGTCGTTTCAACTGTCTGTCTAATTTTTCACAATTACAATGATCTATGAAGTCATATGAATCAAATTCACAACTTTTTATTTCTCATTTCTAGCACACCCAGAATGGAGAGTTTCGAGTCTCCAATTTCCACAAGACAGCAACATCTCCGAGAACCGGTGACTAATTTCACCTGAACCTATAAATAGACTAGGTGATGTCAAACTATCACTTAGGAATCTTAAAGGACATCCCTTGGACGTTTCTTCACTTATCCAAGCCGGTGTTGATGTCAAATGTCAACCTGGGCGCTGAATGTCAACGTAGCCATTGGGACCTAGACTGCCTTCAGTAAAACAACCATAACTCACTCCTTTTTTATCCGTTTGACGCGATTTAACTTGTGTTTTGAAGCTATTTAAATGCTCTATCATGTCATGTCTCACACTCTAGTCACAATTTAAGCTATTATCATCAAAATTCATGCTAAGGGAGTTACAAAAATAAGCTTCGGGTAACTAGCAGCGGGACCTGTCGGGCACTCAAAATTGGCTATCATCTCCTGAAGCTTATTTTCACCGTTAGATCATCATCAATGGTGGAAAACAACTTATTTGTATTTTTTTTACTATTTTTGTGGGTCTCCTTCACCTATAAAAGGATAGCTCCATTAGCTCATTTTCACATTGAGAAAATTACCCACAAGGGTCAGAGCTTCTCTCTCTAGATTCTATCTGTCTAGAATTTGGAGCTTCTGACACTTAGTCTATTGCTGTAATTACCATCTCGTGAGAAATAAAAACTCGAAGTAGACGTAACCCCATTACTATGGCGATGTAAGGGGTGAACTACTAAAAATTCGCCACGTCTCTCTATTAAATACTTATCTACTTATTTATTCTTGTCAATCTAGCGAGCAGGTGTGACTTAGAAGTCTACTCTAAATTTTTGAGTTAACAATTATTATCATTATTATTATGATTAGGGATATTTACGGTGAAATCTTCTTACTTTGTAATTATTACACATATGATCATAATTAAAAAAAGTAGCGGCACACTCAAAAAAAAAGTAGCGGCAGTACTATCTTATCTTAGGATTTTGTTGCAGTCGTATATTTTTTTAGCTGTTAAGTTTCAATTAAGTTTGTTAAGTGTCAGCGCTCGGAAACATGTGGCGACTTATTTCTTTAGCTTATTTAATACGTAGTCTATAATATATCGCCATGTGTTTTTGATTTAACATTTGATGATTGAAAAATAGTATGATTGCAACAAAATCGTTTTTACCGTCATTTTTTTATTAAAATCATATGTATATAATTACAAATGTTAAAGAGATTTCGCCGCAAATATCCCTTATTATTATTATTAGGCTAATTAGGATTTTTGCCCTTAAATTTTGGCATGTATCAAATCATGCTTTTTGAACTTTTCTTGCTGTTAAAAATTCTCTCTGAACTATTAAAATTATTGGATTTAAGGATTTTTGTCCAATTGCATTCAAGTTTACTTATTCAGTGATTGTTTATATACTAAATTATGCTCCACAAATTTTGATATCTACCAAATCATGGATCTCGAACTTTGATATGTACCAAATCATGTCTCCTCAACTTTCATTTATGTTAGACTTTTCTTACTAAAATTAGATAAAAATCCTTAAATCTAACAATCTCAATAGTTTAGGAAAAATTTGTAATGATCTTTAAAAGACATAAATTATATATATCAAAGTTAAAAAATAAGAACCTTAATTAACCTGTGATCTTAAATAAATATTCCCCTAAATGAAAATGTAAATAAATTTATCATGCTATTACGATTTGACAGTTTAATCCGATGGCTCCCACAACATCAATCATATTTACTCATTCAACGGTCCAGATGGCCTTCATCACCTCATACTTATAGTCACCATCATCTTAATATTAATGTCACATAAAAAAAATGATAAAATAGATAGATAGATAGAGATCGCTCACGACAACTCACGAGTTCCCCAAAAGAAACTATTGTTAAAGGTGCTAAGCTATGGTTACTGAAAACTTATTTTCCCTCAAGTTTTGTCATTTTTGGAACACTTAATTCCCTAGTTACCTGGCTCATCATTTTCTCAAAGTTTTCCATTTTATTTATTTTTATAAATATATATAGAGAGAAAGAGTATGTGTGTGTGCTTTTGTAGGGCATCAAAAACGAGGGAAAAAGGGTGGAAAAGAAAGAAAAAAGAGTGTGTGTGATGGAGTGAGGTGAAGGGTGTTTCATCATAAACGAGGAGAAAGGGGCAGAATAACTATGATGATCCTTTCTTTGATCCTTCCAAATATGCTCCCTATGAGAGAATGAACCATCCAATCTCATTAATTATTAATAATATTATTATTCATTCTCTCTCCTTACCAAATAATATCAATTATTTACCCATCTCTCTCTCTCTCTAAACCCTTCAAATTAAGTCTCTCTCTCATTTATTCCTTCCACACATCACCACCTCTTAAATAGAACCCATCTGCCCTTTTCTCTCAACTCTTCCATAACTCATGTACATAGGATGCTACCTCTGATATTATGGTTTTGGTTTCATATGGGTTTAAGAAGGAGTTTCTCACAGATTTTATTGGCATTCTGTCCACCTCCTTTCCTAATTTCTTTCATTTTCTTTTCTGTATATAACATATATACATATTGCTATTACTATATGATCTATGGAGGAGGTGGGCATACTGCCAACTGAGTTCTGTTGGTTTCTCTTTGTAAAACCCTCGTGATGATAATATATACATATAATATATATGTAGACCAGTGAAACTTCTTCTTGTTCCTTTTATTAAATTATCTAATATATATATATGCTATTAATATTATTATTTCTTATTTGATCTATGATAATTTTAATGAATTTGAAAGTTTTATCTGCTTTTCATTCCTTGAAAGTTTTTATTTTTGGCAGGTGTAACCACCTAAATCATCTTTCATCACACACTATACATGTATGTGGGTGGTTAGATCTTTATTGCTTCCACTTGGGAACCCTAATTTTTTTTCTTTTCTTTCCTTTTCTGATCTTCTTCAGTTATATATATATACTTCTGAGAGAAATCAGGAAAATATATATATATATATATTAAACTGTTTTCTTCAATTTTCATACAATATTAGGGTTTCAAATTGCCAAAAACTTTTCGACATGAAGTTCTTTCACATCTACTAGGTCTCAGCGAGGATGAAGAAGCTATTGATAAGGTATATATATTTATATAAAATATATATTATTTTTGGTTTTATTATTAATATCTAATATGCAACCTATCTTATTATGAGTTATGACACAAAATGATAAATGACTGGCTTGTTGGCTCAATTTAAGACCTTGAATTTGAACTTGATTTCCCTTTAAAAATACGCCCTTTTTATAAAAAAGATTCTTTTTTTCTTTCTTACACTAATAAGAACCAACCAGGTTATACAAAATTTTAGTATATTCATGCATGCCTGCCATTTTTATGGTTCACATTTTGTCAGCTCTTGATCGTAATTTTTATATATATATATTATAATTACTTTTGCTTAAGTAATAAAACCTCTAATTAATTATCATCATTATTAGCTTCTTGTTTGTGTGCTTAATTCTCTCTCTAATTTAAGTTTATGGCAGCTCAGCAGGCTCTATCTACTCCAGAATTTAGAATAATACGTTTCTGTACTACTAGTCTACTACTACTACTACTCTCCTCAAACCCATATATATACGTAGGCTCATGATTGACTGACACTGCCAATAAATAAATAATTTTAATAATTCCACATTTTGTTAATTTATTTTTATTAACCACACGCTTTTTGTAGCGCGTGCGTGCTTTTGATTAATTTGTGTTATTACAATTAATCAAATCCCATCATTATTATTTACTTAATAATTTTATTTTGCAAGTTAAATGAATATCAACATTAAGAAATGTTAAAATATAGTAAATACATCTTAAAAAAAAGTGTACTGGTTTCAAATAACTTTCCCATATGCCCATGTTATTTCTAATCTCTATTGAAAGATATGTTGTATATATATTTGAAATGAGTGTTGGGTGAGACTGGTGAGAGTAGTTTTTTTGTTAAATGAATATAAATATTATATGGAAGTCTATTACAGTAAGCCTCAGATAATTTTTTTTTCAAGGATTGAGCCTCTTTATTATTATTATTATTAGTTTACTTTTTTAATTTTTTTTTACTATCTTCAGTCAAAATGTACATTATCAGATGTAAATAAAACAATATTTTTTAGGTGTACCTTTTTTTTTTTAGCAATATATTTTTGAGTATTGCACTGCACTGCACCACCACCCTATCAATCTATTGCTTTGCTTAATTTAACTTATTTTTAATGCGTGTACGTACTTAGTATCAAATAATTAATATATTGATTGTAACTGTTAATTAATAATTATTAAATATTAGACGCATTGTAACTGTTAGTCAATTAGTCATGGATAGATAAGCAACCGTAGGTGTTAACTGATTTAAGGGAAAAAATAAATAAATGTTTCTTGACCTGAAACGTTTGAAGATGATATATAATATATTTAAACCTCATTTTGAAAGGATGTTAACTATTGGTTTTGTTTATGTAATATAATAAATACGTTTCTTTTTTTTTTCTCTTTTTTTTTTATCGGAAGGGAATATATATGTTGTGAATTAACACACTTTAAGAATATGTTAGTTTCAAAATTAATGCGGAATAAATTAAATAATGGTAATTGAAAAAAAAAAACTAGAAAAATAACTAAGATAATATGCAATGCTTTTGATAAAATGCTATATAGCACCATAAATAGAAGAAAACCAATTTATCGAGGTTCGATTTCAAGTAATTATATTGCTTGGATCTAATTTTTGAGAGTGATCAATCTCGATCAAGAACAGCAAATGGTGTCATTCACCTATACAATGTTCACTTGAGGAAGTTGTGATCAAACACCACATAACTCCTGTACATCCCTCAATCTTTTCATCTCAATTTATCTCTTCAAAGCTCTCCTTATATAGACAGGCAATAAATAATAAATAAAGAGTTGGTTGTTCCATCAAAGAACAAAGTCTACAAAGACAACTATATATATTTCTTCAACTGAACTTAGGCATATAGCGTAAACTTTTTTCTTATAAATGGTTTGGTAAACATGTTAGCTGGATTGACATGTGTACTAATCTTCTTCACTCCAACTGTCTTGGTAGTAATAACATCTATAATAAAGTGCAATTTTAATCTACATGTTTTAATCTTTTTTCATGGAACATGAATTTTTTCATCAAATAGGGTGCACTAGGAGTGCATAATGGGTGGTTTTGACAGGGTTCGGTTTTTCAAGTGCGGATTTCGGGTTTCAGGTTATTGAAAAGTGCAAATTGAATCACCCGTTTGGGAATACAGGTTTTTGGGTGCAGGTTGGGTTGGCTGCGGGTTTGGGTGGGGTAGGATCGGGTTTCGGGTTAGGCTTGGCCAATTTTTTTTACCCAAATTAATTTATAAATACAATAATACAATTAATATTATCGCCTAATAATAATCACATTTACATTTCTCACACACATATATAAACACAAATCAATTTACTTATACACAAAAAATTTACTTATAAATATCAACATAAAAAAATTACACAACAATACAATATTATCATATAATAATAATTATATTCACATTTCTTATACACACATACACAATCATATTCACAATATTATCATATACATTTTTTGAAATTTCTAGAACCCAAACCTGCATTGTAGTTTTTGAAACCCAATTTTTTCGAGTTCGTGTGGGTCAAGTTTGCCAAGTGGGTGAATTTTTTTGGGTACAAATGTTCCGCCTTACAATGCACTGGGATGTTGTTTGAATGAATCCCATTTATTTTGTTTAACCTTTGATCCATTTAGCCTTTATAATGGCTTCAGTTGCAGTCATGTATTCTGCTTCAATTGATGAGAGTTACCACTTTTTGCAAGTTGGATTTCCAAATTACACAATCTCCTAGAGTTGTAAACACATAACCAGTTAGTAACTTTCTTGTGTCTAAATTTGCAGCATAGTTAGAGGCAACAAATCCAATCACTTTCTCTTCATTTTGTTATGTTTCACCTCCATATACTAGACCTGTGCTCATTGTTCCTTTAACATGTCTCAAGATCCACTTAGTGTAGTCCAATGATGATCTCTTAGATTTGAATTGTATCTACTCACTACACTCATACAGTGAGCAAGGTTTGGCCTTGTACAGACTATGACATACATGAGACTATCAACATAACTAGCATAGGGAAGCTTTTCCATTTCGACCATTTCAACTTCTATTTTGGGAGATTGTTCTTGTGACAGTTTGAAGTGAGGTGCTAGTGGTGTAGAATCATGTTTGACATCTTTCATGCTGAACTTCTCATTTACTTTCTCAAGATAGCCTTCCTGAGTTAGAGTGATTGTGTATGGCCTGTTCCTTATAATCAATGCCAAGAATTCTTTTGGCTGCACTTAGATCTTTCATCTCAACTCACTACGGAATTGTTGTTTTAACTAGTTTATGGAAGATTTATCCTTGCCAATTATGAGCATATCATCAATATACAGTAATAGGTAAATTTGATTCAGATAGTAAACACATAAATCATGTTTACTCTTGATAAAACCAATTTTCCTAATAAATTCATGAAACTTTAAGTTCTACTGTCTAGGTGCTTGCTTTAATCCATATAAGGACTTGTTCAAGGGACATACCTGATTGGGATCTCCATTGTCATATCCCTCTTGTTGTTGCATGTGGATCTTCTCTTCCAAATTACCATGTAGGGAAGCAGTTCCAACATCAATTTGCTCCACCTTAAGGTCAAATATTGCAGCCTTTGACATAATGAGCCTGATCGATGTTTGCTTGACATTAAGTGAAGATATGCCATTGAACTCCTTGGTAACCAATCTAGCGTTTAATCTTGACCCTTCTATTCCTGGAATACCAATCTTCATCTTGAAAATCTATTTGCCTCCCATAAATCTCTAGTTTTTAGGCCTAGGAACCACTATCCAGGTCTTATTCTCCGCGAGAGAATCCATTTCCTCATCTGTAGCTTTTGACCGAGCTTTACTATTCTTCCTTGTGATGGCTTCTTCATAGCTAGTAGGTTCATCACTCTTAATTTCTTCTACAACAATTAATGCATATGCTATAATTAATTCAACATAACCATACTTGTCAAGTGCTCTAATGTCCCTTCTTGTGTAGTCTCAAGCCAACTTGTAAGTGCTTAATTCATCTTGAGTTGCATTGGTTTGTGTGGTAGTTTCAACTTTAGTTGCATCATCTGATAGAACTTCTATAATTTGATCAGATTAGATACCTTGCTCCACCTCAAGCTACAGATTATCACCTTGTGTCTGTGATGTACCAAATGAAGTATCCTCCTTTAATTTCATGGCCATTTCATCCTCTAAACATCACATCTATGCTTATGAGACATTTCTTATGTCCTGGTTCAAGGCACTACAATTTTTAGCCTTTAACGCCATTTGGATACCCTAGAACATGCATTTTATTGTCCTTGGTTGCCACTTGTCTTGTCTAATGTAAGCATATGCAGTGCAACCAAAAACTTTGCTCAAAACTTGGTGGCTTCCCTGTCCACATTTCTTGAGGAGTCTTGAAATTTAGTGCAACAAATGGACATTTGTTGATAAGATAGCTAGTTGTTTTCTTAGCTTCTCCCCAACACCCAAAGACTCAAAGACCTTGCAACATGCATCTGACTCTTTCAATAAGAGTTTTGTTTATTCTCTCAGCAAGTTCTTTTTTTGAGGGTTACCCTTATTATAGGTTAGTTTTAGGTGCATTTTATGAAGTATTTTAGATGTGCATTTTAGTTGATTATATTCGTTTGTGCAAAATTAGACTTATTTTCTACTTGTTTCATGTTTAAATGGTAAAATTCATAATATGAATTGAAAATAAGAATAAACATGTTAAATAAGATGAATATGATGGATTTATCATAGATTACAGAGTTCTAAGATATAATGAGTGAAATATTCTAAGTTTTGGATGATCAACACGCTCCGTTTGTGATTGAAAATCAAGTGCTTTAAGCTAATTTTTGACTATGATGTGTTCACTTTAAGCTAATTTAAGCTAATTATCATCTCATATCAAAAATTATTTTAAAATAGGTGTAATCATGTATTGTTTGAGAGAATTGTTTAGTGTTATCGTTCAGCCCCAAAACATAAATTCATTGTGTGACAGGCCTTGTACTTTCATCTCTTACTAGGGACAATCTCATTAAAAAGCATATTCCTATTGAATCTCCTCCTTCCTCAATGCGTGAAATAGACTTGGAGTCATTTGCACTTGTTTTTCTCTTGTCCCTATTCATGGCGAGTCATGCAACATATTGAGGGATGGTTGGGTAGCAACCTTTGGTCGAGTTCTTATGATGAGTGAGTTCAATGGCTGAATAGTAGGGTTTTCTATGCAACTATAGCTGGAGCTACCTATGGTTCTGGATGAACTGAAACTTATATGTTTTTGAACATAAATGTATAACTCTTCAGTTAGATTCTATAGTTAAAGAGAGTATCAAAGCACATGTGTCATTTATTAATGAGAGGAAATTGTCTAAGAGAGACAAAATGACTTAAATTTGTAAAGAATTTGTAATTTTGGTGTGTAGAAAGGGGTATGCCCCGATTAAAGTTGTAAATTTGTGAGTTCAATTAATGAAGTTTTTTTCTTGATAAAAAAAATAAATAAGAAATCACTTTATTCTTTTAAGAGCAGCTTCAGTGGGAGTAGTTCAAGGGCTGCTCACTGATAAAGTGATTCTTTGTTTGACTTGAGGATAACAATTATACTTGTGAGTTTGGGTACTCGTTCCTGATGGGCGATGGCAGGGGTCGAATTTCGGGGGCAGAGGCGGGTATAGTTTAAATGTTCTTACCCGAATCGGGTTCGAGGCGGGAGAATAAATACTCGCCTTGAATCTGTCCTGATATGATATATGTATATATTTAAGTTTTAAACTATTAATTATTATAATTAAAATAACTTCATGTTTTAAGTTTTTTATTGATCACTTTAATGAGACATTTCAATTTTTGTGAAAATACCTGCAATGATGCATATTAATACACACTTGATTGCTTTAAAAAAATAACACTTAACTACTTATTTTCGATTGCCATTGTTTTATTTACTAACGCAATTTATTATGCACACTATTCCTTATGTTTGTTTTTTAAGGAGTTTTTATGATTTTTTTAATTTTATTTGAGACATCATATATATGTAATGGATACTCGATGAGAATCTTTTCCCCGCCGAGTAATTCTCATCCCATTCCCGCTTTAATTTAAACAAGTATTGAGACAAGTATGGAGGTAAATTTAAGAAGTGGGTATGGGAGTGGGGGAGCAATTCCTAGCCCCTAGGCATGGCAATTCCGACGGATCATTACTGATCCGAAACATTCGAATAGTTATTGGATCCTGGATCAGATCCGACCCACCCCGCTTAATTTTTTTACGGATCGGATCTGACCCGATCCGTTTTAAATATATACATATTTTTAATTTTTCTTTTTCACTTTTTAATATATTTTTTTAAGGTGTAAAGTCAGTGGAATACCACCATTAGACATATATGATCTGCCCATAGACCACACTATATATTATTATTTTAATTGATTTCTCTCTCAATTTAATTCTTATATATATATGCGTATATATATATAAATAAAAATATATATGCATACTGGTCACTCTGTATTTTAATTATTTGATTATAATAATTATTATTATTTTCAAAATTCCTTACCTTCTTCTTTAAGGAAAATCTTAAATATAAGGTTATAATAAGAAAGTAAAGTAACAAATGTTATACACAATAGATCGATTTATGTATAGGCACGGTTAAATATATTAATTTGTACAATAATTTACACTTTTATATTATATCACTTTTATATATGTATGCAACAATAATTTACATTTAGTATAAATATATTATTAATTAATAAGAATAATATTTAATTTTTGTTTTTTAAATAAAAATACTAATTAATTAAAATTTATAATAATGAGTAATTAATACTATTATTTGACTCTTAAGTATTTAATTATTTAGGGGGCATTTGCTAATATTTTTATTTTTTTTAATTTTTTAATCATAAAATTAAAAGTAATTTTTTGTTTTTAAAAAATATGTGTTCTATAATCATTTTTGATATATTTTTTTTTATTGATTTTGACATATAAAATAAAAATATATAAGAAAAAAAATGATGCATTATTAGTTCTTAAACAAATAAATTTTGGAAAAAAAAATATAAATTTAGATATAAAATATAATATTAGATATAAATTCAGATCCGATCTGTATAAGGCGGGTCGGATCAGATCCGATCCGAGCATCTGATCCAGCGGGGCGGGGCGGGGCAGATCCGTATATGATCTGGATCAGGTCGGATCAGAGTCGGATCCGTTCCGACCCGCCCCATTGACATTCCTACTAGCCCCATCCCGCCCCAATTACATTCCTAGTTTGACTTTTCAACAAAAATTTCTCAAACTTTATTTTTTAAATTATTTTGTTATTTTTCTTAGTTGTGATTGGATACTTATAATTAGATATAATATTTAAAAAATTTTAGACAACAATGTGGTTGGAGATGCCCTAACACTTACCAAACAAATAATAATAAAACTCAAAAAAGCAAATTGGAATTTGGTACAAGTCTACATTCGAACAAAAACTACTGAGTAGGTTGTCTTTCAAAGTGAGGCCCGATCCCCAATAGTTTAGTTATATATAGCAAAAGAAGTGGCACGGGTGCCTACCTCATATTGCTATTTACATAACCCTTCTAGGTAGCTATTGAGGCAAACAAAGAAAAAGTGTGTTTGTATATAAAAACGTGATTACAAATCAGAATAACAGCTATTTTATGTGAGCATAATGCTTATCAAACTTCTCATCCTCTGTATCACTAGTCGAATTAATCCTATCTATTGAAAGACTATTGATCCTTCTAACTGGGTTTACACCCATCTGAGTACGAGAATGGAACGCTGGTATTGGTGTTGGTGGGTGTTTTGGTCGTGATGAGGCAAAAGAGCTGGAACTGGTTAATGCCTGCTTCTGTCTAGGAAAAGGTAGGGCACCAACAACATTATTATTACTATTAGTAACACCAAACCTTCCAGCTCCAGGGTCATACAAACACATTGAGTCTATAGTTGCACGTCGTTTAGTGGCATCATCTATGTATAGAAGATCATCAACCCTTGCCATTATGTTGAAGGCTAAGCTTTCCAACACCCTTGAATAGCTTTCCAGAATTGAATGACCCACATCCTAATCAAAACATAAATCCAATCATAATTAATTATAACTTGACATACTTGTTCACACCAAGATCAACAACAACACTAAACTAAACTAGTCATCCCAGGCGGGCCTGAGATTGGGTGGACTTTAAGAAAAAAAAAAAAGACTATTTAAGAATTTTGTCCCTAAACTTTAACATGTACTAAATTATACCTCTTGAAATTTTCTTGCTGTTAAAAATTTTGAACTATTGAGATTGTTATATTTAAACTTTTGTCTAATTTCATTTAATTTTATTATTTCAGTGATTGTTTGTGTATTAAACTATGCTCTCCAGACTTTGATATCTACCAAATCATGCATCTCGAAATTTGACATGTACTAAATCATGTTCCCTGAACTTTCATCCATGTTAGATTTTTTTTACTAAAATTGGACAAAAGTTCTTAAATCCAACAATCTCAATAGTTCAGGGAGCATGATTTGGTGCATGTCAAAGTTGGAGAGGCAAAAATCCTAATTAACCGAAAAAAAGTTGGGAAAAGTTGAAGAATACTTTTTTTTTTATACATTAACCAAATTTACCTCCAAATAAAATTTAATTCAAATGTACCTCTTTTTATGAGTATTGTACTTAAATTATCCTCACACACTCACATAATTAAGAGATAATTTCAAACATAATAGATTTGTATTCTTTGTAGATGAATATGTAGGTTTGTAGGAAAGTTGAGGCAAAATTTTGATTAGAGAAAAATGAAAACTATCGTTAAGTGATAGGGGTAAAATTGGTAAAATGTTTGAAAAAAGAGGTAAACGATTTTGAAAGAGAGGCTAAAAATTAAAGACATCAAGTTAAAAGAGGTATGTGGTGTAATTACCTCAAAAAAGATTTTTATTGAAAAAATATGTTATTTTTGAATTTTTTTTAAAAAATATGTATAATTTTAAACAAAAAGTATTGTTTTGGGTTTGGGTTGGGTAGGTTTTAGGCGTGGGCCTAACGCGCCTTAGCACAAGCCTGGCCTAGGTCACCCCACCAAAAAAGGGTTACAAAGCAACTCTCAAAAATTTAGGCAAATAACATTTCGAATAAAATTTAGAAAACTACCACATTTTGGTATAATTGGGCCTATGTCCAGTGTTTACGGGAGATCAAAGCAGCTCAATCCACTAATAGTACAAGTACATATTTTTCTTACAAAGTTTCCGATTCACTAAGATTCCAAACTTACGTACCTTGTTATTCTGAATCTTAGTGAGGTCCAAGATAGTTTGAGGGAGGGCAGGGAACCTCATCTTTAAATTATGTAAAAGGGTCTCAGCGCGGTGTGCTAGAAGCTTACTTCTTTCTGTATCACTGGAAAAGCCTTTGACCATGCCACCCCAGGATGATTTACAGGGCTTGGTCACCATTATATTTATACTCCTTTTCATATGCTTCTGCTTCCAAATGTGTATGGATGCCTCTATCCTGTTAGCTATTTCCAGTGTGGTGTACTCTGATGAGAGGTCTAAGTAATCCAGAAGACACTCTGGGGAGAACTTGTCAGCAGTCATGTAACGGTATATTATCTCCCCTAAGCAAGCTTTTCCACTCTGAAATAAAAAAGTAAGTTGTCTTATCAATATACATGTGTGTACTCATATTCATGGAACTAGATTAGATTTATGTGATGTTTGGTTTGAGGTAATGAAATAGGATAGAATAGAAATAAATGAAATTTTATTATATTAGTATGTTTGGTTGCATTATAAAGTATTGGATTGAAATGGAATGATTATTTCATTTTTGTATGCATTTTAAATTTTATTTTATTTTATTACTATTTTTTATTTTTATTTATTCCTTCCAACCAAATGTAAAGTGGAATTTTTTTGAGAGCTTTGAGTGTGGTTGTTGTAAAAGGGGTTCTCGGGTTTGGTTTAAAGGATACATGAAGAGTGAGTTGTGTTCTGGTACCAAGAAACCATTGAAGATCATCTTTGACTGTAAAAAAATTGTATTCTTTATTATTTCTATTGTGGAATAATCATGATGATGGTCACAGTCGACGTAGGACAAATTGACTGAGCTAGTATAAACATTGGTGTTATTTCTTTTACTGATTTTCATTTTAAGATGATTTTGTTTATGCTAACCACTTTGTGCTCTGTTCTTGAATAAATGCAGGGCATTAGTTGAGTCTGTTGTTGTTGTAGATTTATAACACAAGCACTGATCAAGTATTAAACATAATGTATAGAAGGCTCAAGTAATTAAAAAACTTCTAGGTCATTCATTGATGTTTCCTTATTAGAAGTAAAAATGTTTAATAGAATGTAAATATACAAGTGAGAAAAATGTTTGGTGAGATTGAGAAAATTCCTTTCTCAATTTTTTTTTTTTTTTGTACTTTTCTTGCAGAAAATTGGTTAATATGTTGGCTTGTATGAGTTTTTTTTTTTTTTTTTTGAGAGAGAGAGAGAGAGAGAGAGAGAATAGATTGTTATAGATTTAACTAGAGATTCTGTTTGCAATGGAATAAGAAATATATTTTTTTTTTCTTTTTTTGTTTGGTTGCACTTTAAAAAAAAGTATATTATTCTATTTTAAAATTAAAAGAATAAGCATTCTAATTTAAGATAAAGAAAAATTTAATAATTTTTTATTAATATTTTTTATAATTTTTTTTGTCAATTTTTTTATACATTTTATATAGATCGGAAAGATGTAATCTAAAAAGGGCCTTAAACTACCCGAACCAAGTATTTTGTGTGTTAATTATCATCATTATTAACTTATGTGTTTATTTGTTATCTATCTAAACTCTATGGATGCCTTTTGTTGAAAGTAATAGAATGTAATGGAATAGAAAACAATCATATTTCTTTCAAATTTATTTATTTTATCTTTTTTTTTAATAGTTATTCTATTTCAAAATAGTTAAGAAAAACATAAAAATTTATCTTTTTTTTTTTATGCATATTAAATTTTATATGTTCCTATTTTTATTACTCTCAATCAAATAAGTGCACTGCTTCCATTGAAATCAACAATTACCTTTGGTAAGCTTTGTAAGTAAACCTTAGGAACTTCCATCTGAGCAAGCACATTTGCGTTGATTGCCAAGGCAGCCTTAAGGATCTGATTGCAACATTCTCTACATTGTTGCAGCCTCCTCCTGGCATCATCAGACAACCCATTTGGCCTAACCTTAGGAAATGGTACCCACCATTTCTCCTTTTGTCTGCCACTATCACTTGTCGACCCTGCCCTTCCAGACGAAGACGAAGACAGAGGAATCCTTGCAGTGTCATCACTAGCAACGATCCCAGGATCAACATAGTAAAATTCAGAGTTATGGAATCCATCAAGGATGCTAAGCAGCATGGTATCGAGTTTCTTCAGCGCTGGTAGGTTGACATAGAGATCTGAACGTGGTCTACTGACCATAACCTCAAATGCCCCACTACCAGGGTATTCTTGTATGGATGGTGTAAGCTCAACAATGGAGTCACTCACACATAAAAGCCAGTCCATTTCTCGGTGCCATATATACTTTTTTTGAGGAGTCAATGGCTCTAGTTTCCACAGTTCACCAAACACAGAAACTGCAAAAATATGATATATCAAACTCATGCTTGTATTTATATATAATAATTTGTATGCAACAATAGAACAATTGCAGGTGAGGCTAGCCAGGCGTTCGCCTTAGAGATTGTGATTTTAATTGAACCCAAAATTTAATTTTGTCTTGCTACATATATCTTAGGACAACAATTGGGATTATATTCACATACCAGAAAGATTGGAAATGGCATTTGAGATAGCCAGTGCTGTACAAACTCCTTTGCCTCCACCAGACATATCTTCCCCTAAAAGAAGTTTAGCAAATCGCTCCTTCATCAATTCTACTTCTGGGATCATACCAATATAAATTATTATAAACTCAACAGATCCATCTACCTCTAATCCACTGAACAAAATATTTATGTTATGTATAAACGAGTAGCTAGACTCACCAGAATTGTTAGTATCTGATATAGAAGTCATCTTATCCGGAATGACAATGTTCGGCGTCGGAAGAACAGGACTGTCCGGAAGAGGAGAATTAGAAGTACCAGCTTCATCATGATTGTAGTGTGGACGAGAGAAGCCACTGCTGGAGCTCTCGCACTCACTCACCTCCTCCGTGCTTAGGCTGTTGCTCTCGAACTCATCGTCCGACGTGTAGCCCTCCATTAATTTAATTTATTCCGATCATATAAGCTCTTATGCTCACATAACACGACCGTTGATTCTCTTCTCGATAGAGATTACGTTAAAGTTCCGATCCATACTGGAGATTTGGGTCATGACTGACTGAGAAGACTAAAGAGATAGTCTTTAGTGACCAAAAAGCACTTAAAGTGTGACCCAAATAGTCTCTGTTTTTGCTTTGAGCCACATTTGGTCCCACATCGGAATATAATTGGTGACTTTTTGTTAGTTGGGCATTTTATCACAGGCGTTAATAACGAGCGTGAAAATCACTATCCAATGATGATTATTATGTTTTCATTAGTTTTGCTGTTACTTGTGCTGTTCACGCGCTTGGATCTTAAAAAGATTTGGATTGAGGTTGAGGACGTTAATGATATGGGTAAAGTTAGGTTATTGTGAGTAATTTTTCTGCCAACCATCGAATAAAAAAGACAGAATTTAAAAGAGCGTTATTTTTCTACCCAAAATACGTTTCTTATTAATGGAGAAACGTGAAAGCCAATAAAAATAAATTATTGTGCTCTAAAAAATAAAGGGAACTTACGAAAATACTGGAATTTGAGTTAACTTTTACAAAAATACTGTCACACGAAATTTTTTTCAAAAATACTGTGTTTTTATAAAACACCAGTAAAACACAAAGCAGTATAACTCAAAACAACAGTAGAACACTAGTAAAACACCAGTAGAACACTAGTGAAAACTTAACACAGTATACTGCAGTATGAAACTTATAAAAAAACACAGTAAAAAAGTAAAAAATACCGCCTAACAGTATTTTTGTAAAAAAATAACAAAAGTTAGTATACCATGTAAATTTCCCAAAATAAATAAAATTTAAAGTTTTTAGTATTTATAACTCAATTCCAGGAGTAGCTCTTTTTTACACCATTTTTTTTTTATATATTTATAAGAAAATTTAATTATGCATGCTTAAATGTATAGCACAGTCTCTTAATATGCTACTAATTTTAATATTTTTACCTTATCATTCTAAGAGCATTTACAATTATATTTCCTATTTTTTTTAGGGAAAAAAACAGGAAAATTCCAAAAAAAAGTAAAATATTACAAAATTACTGTGGGCCGGCCCAACCAACATTTATACAGCCCACATTGAATATATTACAAAAATACCACCTGACCTATACCTTCAGCCGCACGTCACGAACGGAGACGATGAAGGAACCTCCATCGATCCAGACTGCTACGCAACCAGAATGAAACCAGATCGAGCGTAGAACAACCATAAATTCCGGCGAATTTCGATTGGAAACGAACAAATCCAAGGATCTAAACAAAAAATTAAAAAAAAAACCAGCAAACCGTGGAGAAACTGAAATTAAACATTTGATTTCGGTTTTTTATCGTGCAAAATCACTCAATCTAGCATCGAAAATCCAGATTGAAGCAATCTAAATCTGTATTGAACAGATCTGGAGCTCCCCCTCAAATCCAAAAAAAAGTATGAAATGAAATTTTTTTTAACAATGATATACGTCATATACAGTTGCATTCTGGTTGATTCACTGGTGTACAACAGGCAATTCAGATTCTTAAAACAAAAAATAAGAACTGATTCTAATTAAGGAACCACATGATACGAATAAAGCTTTTTTTTAATTTTTTGCGTTGCCTTACAGTTGCATTATCGTTTTAAAATGGTTTACAAATCATGAAGAAGTGTCACTTGACGAGTACCAAAAGCTAGCAGATATACAAGGTACGATTATGTAAATGGTGGCAAATTAGTTTTATAATAGTTGGCAATTGATCTGATTCAAATAAACATGATGAAAAGTGACAATGAGTAAGAACTATGTAATTTTTAGAAAAGAGTTGTGGTTTTTAAGTTAATCATTTAATAATAGTTTAATTACATTTTTTGCAGGAATTTATTTTGGAAAAGATAAAGGATAAAACAGTTTGAGAAATGGTTAGTTGCTGAAATATTTGTTGAAGTTTCTTAATAGTTTTATTCTCGTTTCTTTATAGTTTATTAACAACAACAAAAAATGGCAAAAAGCAAGAACCAGGACAGGAAATACAATGCTTGAACAAAGGGACAGAGATAGAAGTAAGTTTGTACTCTATTTCATAACAGAATCAAACCAGTTTTAAAATTCATTGCCTTGCACTAATAACCATTGCAAAATCACAGGAAAGGAAAGACATTCCATTCCTAGTCTTCTACAATGGACAATTCGATGATCGAATGAATTATGAAAATTATGAAGCCAATGGACATTACATTTCAGCCAATTGTAACTATGAAGATTTGCAACAGAAACTCAAAGATGTCCTGGAATGCAACCAAGAAAACACTATTTTGCAACTGAAATATCAAGTGAAGGAAGGATACCAACCATTGAGGATAAAGGATGATCAAAGCCTGCATTTTTACATACAACTCAAACTGAAGGACCCCGACTTCACAACATACCCATTGTGTGTGAATGTCATCCACAACCCAACAACAACCATCAATGCATCATTCTTGGGAAATGACAATTCATTAATTACACATACAAGCGCCTTCGAACCGATCAAATACAATGCAGCAACAACAGAAGACTCAATAAATCAACAACATACAATTGAAGCTACAGTACCGGAATATGGGGGAGAAAATTTTGACTTCATGGACTATGCAAAACTTGTAGCAGAGGAGATGGTTGAGCAACTGGAAAACAACAAAAACAAGGAACCAGAAATCACAG
Organism: Cannabis sativa; assembly: GCF_029168945.1. NCBI lineage: Eukaryota > Viridiplantae > Streptophyta > Magnoliopsida > Rosales > Cannabaceae > Cannabis > Cannabis sativa. Next base: position 68,633,453 of record NC_083610.1, on the reverse strand, counting down.
ATTATGACGAACTACTAATCACAGATCCGCAACATCCTAAAATAGAAGAAGCACAAATATACAAAGACAAAGAAACACTGTAGAGTGTGCTTGGTTTCTATGAAATTAGGAACAACTTCCAATTCAGAGTGAAAAAATCATGTGCAAGAACATACAAGATTTGTTGTTTGGATATAAAATGCAATTGGGCACTAACGGCATCCAGAAACGGGCCAACAAAGTCATTCATCATTCGAAAGTACGACAGGAAGGTGATACACACTTGTGATCTAAACATAAGATTTGCCGACAAAAGACAAGCTACAACGAAATTGATTGGAAACTACATCAAGCCACGGTTTACCAACATAAAAACAACTCAAACGCCACAAGACATCAGAGGAGAAATGAAACACAAGTATGGGGTGAGAATGAACTACATGAAAGCATGGAGAAGCAAAGAGCACGCGCAAGAAGAATGACGAGAAAAAGCCAACGAATCATACAAGCTGCTGCCCGGCTTTTTGCACATGTTGCAAAAAACTAATCCCGGAACAATAGTGCACATGCAAACAGAGGATGACAACAGCTTCAAGTACTTGTTTGTCGCACTGGATGCTTCAATAAAAGGATGGAAGAAATGCAAACCTATAATAGTTGTTGACGGAACTTTCCTTAAATCAACATATGGAGGTACATTGCTCTCTACTTGTACACAAGACGCAAATGGGCACATTTTTCCACTAGCTTTTTCTGTTGTGGATTCAGAAAACAACAACTCATGGCAATGGTTTTTCACAAAAGTAAGAGAAACATATGAGATTAGAGAGGAACAATGCTTGATCTCAGATAGACATGAGAGCATAATTAAGGAAGTTGCTCAAGTATTTCCAGAAATCACGCATTGCTATTGTGTATACCACCTGTTAAGCAACCTTCAAGAAGAATGCAAGCAAGCTGGATAAACCATTCTTCGCTGCAGCCAGAGCATACACAGAGAGGAAATTTGAATACCATATGAGCGAGTTGGACAGCTTGGACATCCGTGTCAGACCATATTTACAACAAGTTGGATACCACAAATGGTCAAGATACCACTGCAAAAACAACTGGTATTCAACTATGACTTCAAACATTGTTGAATCTCTAAATGCAGCAAACTTAGCAGCTAGAGAGCTACCAATCACAACACTAATGGAGTCATTGAGAGCTTTGACACAACAATGGACATACACAAACAGGAAAAAGGCACAGAAAACAACAACATTTTTTACACCTACAGCAGAGAAGAAATTAGTCAACAACTTTGTGGACTCATTGACAAAAAATGTAAGAATCTCTTTAATATTTAAGTTGCATTATAGTTTATGAATAGTTTGTTTTCCGTTTTTATATATAATAACAATTTTATAAATTTATTAATCCCCAGGTAAAACCAATAAACGAGACCATGTTCGAAGTCGTAGAACTAACCAGATCATGGGTCATCAACCTCAAGGAGAAAACATGCAGTTGCAACCGATTCCAAGTTGACGAGTTACCGTGTGCTCATGCGCTTGCTGTTATAAAAGAGATGAACTTGAATGTTTACAACTACTGTTCAGGTTATTACACCACAAGAACATGGCTTGAAATATACAGCGGCTCAACATATCCGGTACACAATCACACAACATGGGATGTGCCACAAAACATAAAAGATATCATTATTCTGCCACCAAACCAGAAAATAAGATCTGGAAGACCAAGGAAACGAAGGTTTTTATCTGAATGGGATACAAAAAAACATAACAGGTGCAGTAAATGTGGTCAACACGGACACAATCGAAAGACATGCAACAATCAAGCAATAAAATAGATACATATGAAATATTTGAATTGTTTAATTCTGTGTGCAAATTCAAACAGGTTGATGTGTTATGTTCTAAATACATGGGATTTCATTTTCATAAAATTTTAAACAGTTTTTTAATCGTTGCAATATCGTTTTGTTACAGTTGCGACACATCGTAAATATTAAGTACAGGAATAACTTCTTCTTTACAGTTTTAAAAGCAGTCAGGTAAGAATTGATAAAACATAACTAAATAAAGGAAAAAGGAGCAATGGAAAAACAGGGAATAAAAATACATTCATAGCACAATTTAAAAATATAAGTACATTGTTTGTATTCAGTTGGATAATAGTTTCTCTGTAGTTGTGCGACTGTATATAAAAACTTGAACAATTAGAAAAACATACAACTTTTGCTGATACAAACCTATACAATAAACATATTATAAGGACTAAATGTCAAATATCCTAAAAGTTTTAAACCAGATCCAAAGTATAAAACCAAATATAATACCTATATTCAACCAATAACACTAACTATTGTCTGATAATAGATTCAACCAATAACACCAAATAGTCACCAAATTAAAAGACCATATTTTTTCAATTTAGAAGCCTTAGAAGACTTGCTTTGCTTCTCATCCTCGCTATCAATGCTTTCATCAATTTTCCTTTGGCCATATGAGAAGAAAAGTGCAGCAAGCCGAGTACAATAAACTTCGATATCAAAGTCCGCAGGAACATCCTTTCCATGGATAAAGAACTCGGCAAATGCAGTGACATATGCTCCGCAATCACTATAAAAATAGAAAAAAGAAACACAGTTTAGCAATTAAAAAACAACATAAAATAAACCTAAAAGAAACAACTCACTTTTTCTGCTGAGACGGCAGACCACTAATCTCCACGATTCTTAAAGGAGCTGTAGGGTCAGAACCTAAAGCAGGAGCATGTGACCTATTCTTCCAGAAACCAAGTAGATCAAAAAACAAAGGCAGCAACACAGAATAAGCCTTCATGGCATTCCTAGCAGCAACATTCATTTTCGCAGTCCTCAAAGAATTATATAGAAACAGAATCCCTTCATTCAAGTCAAGACGACCAAACACCCAATGACTTTCCCTCCTTAGATTGATGATGAATAACACATGATCGGCTTCATACCAAGGCTTAGAACACGGAATGCGCAAACCTCGAATGTAATGCGCTATTGGGTGGGCAGCGTGAATGTGCGACATCTTAGTCTTCATTGACTTGGCTTTGTTATATTTGTGGTACAAAGCTTGGATGGAATCATCAAAGAGACAATCAGTTGTCGCAAAATTCAACGTCACAGCGGAAGAATATTTACCTTTTTTCCTAAGGTAATAGAATATGGTGTTCATATGCTGAAACAAAAACATCACAGAAACACAAATGAAAAGGTTGAACAACTGTTTAAAAACTATAATACAGTATCAAAACTTAAAAACATTTAAAAAGCAACTGAAAACCAACTATCATAACTACAATGGAAAATGTAAACTTTACCGAGTCATTTATAAACATGTCGCATGTAGCCAAATGATAAAACCAAGTTTTATCCTCCACATAATCAACACCTAGCCTAAAACCCGGGGTAAATTTCTTTGCGCCATCAACATAACAATTGTAATGCCTAAAACAACAAAGAAACAACAAAAAAACAACATTAAAACCAGAATAAAACTGAAAAATAAAACAGAATACAAATACAGATTTAATAAAAACAGTCACCTAGGATATTTAAGCAAGCCTTGACCAATCCACGCGTCAAACTTTGCCTCAATCTCAAGAGATACGGGATCAACAAATGCATCATTAAGAGCATAAAGGCCCTTCACATAAGTCACCATTTTAAAATCCCTATCATCCCCAGCTGATTGAGAACCTGAGGACATTAGCTCCATTGGAGTGCTCCCCACATCAGCAGACCCGAAATCAACAAAAGGAGATTTCAAGGCCGGAGCACGCTTCTTCTTATCCAACAGAGATGTATCAAAGTCAGTGTCCTCAGTTTCTTCATCAGTATGAAGGGCAGCTGACTTTTGACCAACAACATCTGGATTGGGTGCGGGGACCTAAAAAAGAAAGACTGAATTTAAACAGCTGCAAAACAAACTAAAAACTATTGAGCAACCAAAAAGAAACCTAATTTTCTTGCAAACAAATAAAAATACACTGACATGGATTTTACCAACAGCGTCCAAGCCAGCCAACACAACTTGATCATCATCTATTTCAAGCTGGCTTAACCCATCAAAGAAATCGTCCCCCTTTAATCGAGACTCATCGCCCTTTGGCTTCTCAACATCCTTAGCATTCTCATCACTGCCTCCAACAGCCTCAGATAGATTCACATCAGCAGGGGCAACATCAGTAACAACCTTATCAGCATCATCAGCATCACCACCGACTTTAACCAACTCACCACCATCGTCGGAGTCGGAATCAATATTTTCTGGATCAGGCAGTTCCTTCTCATCATCCTCATCATCATCATCATCATCATCATCATCACCATCATCATCAGAATCTTGAGTTACTAATTCATCAGATGACTTTCCCTGAATCAAGCAACACAAATGCAACTTAAATGAAACAGTAAAGAAACTAAAAAAAATATGAAAAAATATAAACAATAAACTATGAATAAATACCTCATCAGAAGGACGACGATGAATGGCATTAACCTTCTCCTGAATATCCTTAATTACAGTCATTACGGACTTGAAATTAAGATCAACAAAACACCTCAAGGATATGAAGTCTTCGGCCAATGATGCTTGATTTGAAATGACCATCTCCAACTTAGATTTCATCAAATCAATATCCGCTGAATCAGATTTCTTTGAAGATGACCCACTCTCAAATGATTGCTTCGCTACACCACGGTCATCAATAGACTCATCAAGAAATAAACCGTCAAGTTGAAGCTTCTGCCTCTCTTCATCAGTAGGACACATGTTTTTGATCTTCAACTGAACAACATAATCAATCAGAATATGAAAATATAAAATCAATTTAAAAAACTAAAAATTAACAACATAAATAAAACTGAAAAGAAACAGTAAAGAAACTGTATTTTACATTGTCCAACGGCAAATCAAAAATCTTGCCCTTCAAGTCTCAAAGAGTTGGATTTTTGGTGACAATGGTGTTGCTCTAGTTCAGAATTCTTGTAATAGAAGATGAAACTCTTTTACAGAAAGAGTTCACCATAGCAGGACAACATTCATAAAACCAAACCGTAAAAACCCATGGACATCCCAAAGCCCTATACCAACCATCAGACTGGCCTCCCTTCTCCGCCTTCTTATTTTTCATTAAAATCCCATGCTGAATTCTACCTTTGAAAGAATCAATAGTCAATTCAAAGGATTCCCTACCCCAACAATACTCGTCCCACCGACCGCTATCCACAACATCTAGATCAAACCTAGATACTTCTTTATCAAGAGTATTACTAAGAAGAAAACACTGAATAAAATACAAAACAACCATTTTCAAACCAAGGGACTCATCCAAACCCCACCTACTACCCAAGAAAGCATCCTCAATGGCTTTGTGGTCAATGGTTTTTACACCACGAAAACAGATTTCTACCAACTGATTTGTTTCCTGTGAAACAACAACTTGTTCCAATCACCGAAACAATCAATTCCATAAATCAAATAAAATTCCTCTGCACTAAACCGTATGCAACGACCAGCAACCTTAGCCCAAAACTCTTTAGGATTGGGCTGGAAAACTTCCCTTAGTAATAAACTATGGACAATTTGCGGATGAAAAACAAACTCAGGCATATCTAGAAAATGACCAAACTGAGTTTCACGAAACATAAACAGTAAATTAACTGACAAAGTTTTCTTAATATTATCTATGACAGAAAAAAGACTAGTGCAAACACACTTAGATCTATAGTAATCAGTAGGACTACATTTGTAGTCCCAAACCTGCAACATAACCAAAATGGCCACAATAAATTATTAATCGTGAATAATACAGTATGACAACTACAATAAAACTAGCAACAAACCAAAAACAAACTACCAAACAGATACAACTATACATAAATAAACAGCAAAGATCTGAAATCGTTTTGAAACCTAAAAACTAACAGCAAACAACTAGACATAATGAAAATCGAAAAACACATCAAACATAACAACATTAAACTATAAAAAAACTAATAAGAAACTACAGACAACTGATTGTACACACTAAAAACGAAAACAAAATACATAACCTAAAACGCAAAAAAAAAAAAACACTGAAAAGAAAGAAAAAAAAATCAAATTTAAAAACCAAACCCAGAAAAAAACAAAATAAATTGCTCAAAACCAACAATAAAGACCTAAAAACTTAAACAAGATAAAACGAAAATGTTCAAAATGAAACCCTAAAATTACACAAAGCAGAATGAACAAAAAAACGCAAAAATCAAGGAAAAGACTAAATGTTGAAAAAGGGGGAAACGAGAATGAAACTGAAAACCAACCTCTGTTCGAACCTCGGCAGAGGCACTAGCTTTTTTCCCAGAAATTTCTTGGACCACTTGCTCCTCCACATTGAGCTTTGATTTCTTCGAAGTATGTGGCCTCCCACGCTTGGTCAGAGGAGCATCAAAATCAGAATCATACTCTTCAACGATCGGGCGTTTACCCTTTGATTTGTTAGCCAAAGTTTTCTTGCCCATTTTCGATTTTTGTTTCTGAACTGGGGAAGGAGATGAGGATGAACGAGTGATGGCCATTTTATAAATAAATTTGAAAGAAGAGGAAACTGAGAGGGAAAAACAGTTGAGGAATCGTGGGTTGAGTGGGAGTTGAAATTTTTTGGAAGAACAAGAAACGAGAGGGAAAAACGTGATGAATAATCGGTGGTTAAGCTAATCAATGGAGGTTATTGATCTTCCAAACAACAAAAAAACTGAAGGAAAATCAAAAAATCAAATTAAAAGAAAAGGAAAAAAGAGAGGGAAGAGAGTGGGATTTGATTGATGTGTGATGGGGATGGCACACGTGTCTGTGCATGGGAATGATGAGTAAGTGGTATTTTTGTAATAAAATAAAGATGGGAAGTAAAAAAGTTGATGTAGGCATGTAGGGGTAAAAATGTAATAAAATGTGCAAAATAGATTTTTGGTGTAAAAAATTCTTTTTTTAACTAAAATAACTAAAAAATTAAAATAGAAATTCATTTTTATTGTTGTTGCTCCAACTATGCTCTCTATTATAATTATTATTTGATTATTTTAATAATATTTTTATAATTTATATTTTTCAAATATAAATTAATTTTATAAAATAATAAAAAAGTAATAATAATTTTTATTAAAATATTATTAAAAAAGTTTATCAAAAAAGTAGAGAGTTCCTTATTTATTCTTACTATAAAATCATTTTTTCTATGGTTGGAGCTTATATTTTTAAGTCTCGCTCTTTATTTTAGCTAAAGAGTGTGTTTAGAGAGCATGGTTAGAGATGCTCTAATACCCTTTAACCCAAAATACTCTTTGTTAGAGATATTATTACAATGGAAGAAAATCAAGATGTATTACAACTCTATTGCAATATAATACAAGAACCAACAAAAATATTAAATAAATGTTACAATACATATACAATATATACACTATATATTATATATAAGAAAGGTAGAAGAAGATATAACACATGTAATATAATATATGTATATATACAACAAGAGAATAATATATAAACACTCACTCACAACCTTGAGTGTAGATTAGTGAGGATCACCATGACTTGAACAAGGTATTACACCTTTGTCCAAAAGCTTATTTCCCCTATCTCTAAGCACTAAGGGAACTCTCATGAAAATAGCTTTGGGAATTATCAAGCCTTAGGGTTTTCTAGCAAATTACTTTCTTGATAGAAAACTTCATCTCTCTTACTCTCAAATGAGTACCATAGACCTCATTTATATAGTGTTTAGGATATCACCATTTGAAATTCAAATTCATAAGTCATAACCTCCATGGATGTTATGGACTCAATAAAGAGATGTAACTCATGCACACCATAACTCCTATAGAGTTAAAAATTTTAAATTAAGATGTGTAACACCTTTTACACTCTTAATGTTGATGATAATGGTAGAGGTTACTCATAGTAACAAGTAACTCTCCTATATGTTACAAAATAATGACAAATAATATAAATTGTCATATGTTACATATTATTAGTTTATTACACATATTTAATCTATATATATATATTATATTATTTAATAATAATATAACAATCCCCCACTAGATTAAATATTCTCTTTAGTAACAAACTTGTAACTTTGTAACATATATTTAATCAATCTCTTATTCTAATCTTTGTATTATTTTACAATAGAGTTGTAATGTATCTTGATTTTTCTTCCATTGTAATTATATCTCTAACACTCTTAACGTTTTCAAATAAAAATCTCTCTCCAACTCTATAACTCCCTCCCTCTCAAACACACTCTCACTCCGGCCACAACCCACGACTCATAAACCAAACCCCTCCCTCTCGATTTCTCTCTCTTTCACTATGGCGAACTCACCCACACCTACCCCCAAATGAGCATTCTATACCCAACCACGAGAAGAATCGACCACAAAGACCCACAAGAAATACCGAAGCCCCAAAACCGATACCTAGTCCTTCCGTCCACAACCATTTTTACCATTGTTTACGTGGATAACAAGACCCGAGCCACCCACCCATGATTCTCACAAGATTTGGTAAGTTTGTATTTATTTATTTATTTTGTTTGTTTTTGAGTGATTCTTTCATTTTTTTTTTAGGTTTTGTATTAAAAACTTGTGTTGGTTTTGTTGATTATGGTTGAGATTAAGAAAACTTGTTCAATTTTATGTTGATTTTTTTGTGTTTGGGTTTAAATTTTGATGATGCATATTCAATTCCATAGTTTTTCTCAATTTATCGACATTTTTCAACATTGATAGCAATATTTGTTGATATTTCCTAATGGCGTATGTGTTCTGTTTACTTTATCAGTTTATATGAATTTTGCGACGTCTAGCGATATTCGTGGCAATATTCCATGATATCGTTCTAATGTCTTTATGCATAATGACAATCAGCGACATATAACAATTTGTTCTGCGACGTCTTACGACATGTTCAATAACAACATAACACAACATATTGTCAAAGTTGCTTAACAATTAAACAAATGTCGTGAAAATATTGCTAAACTAGATTTGCTATTTTTATGACTTCTCACGACATATTTAAGACACAGTTTGTGATATGAATTTTTTTAGTTTTTAATATGTTTGCTTATAATTTTTGCAGAGGGCTTCTAAACTTAAACTTCCAGCTTCTCAACATTTCACAAGATGTCTTACCTATCAGGGTTCAAATAGGTTTAAAGATATCAAGACCAAGTTTAAGGAGCTTGAGTTGATTGGTACGATTAAGGCTATCCCTTTTGGGTATTTATGGGAAGCTAGAGAGTTGACTTTTTCTAGGGCATTGGTTCACAACCTACTCTTACGGAAGGTGAAAGCTGATAATGAAAAGGAAGATGGGGTATGGTTTCATGTGGACAAACATGACATGAGATTCGGGTAGATAGCGTTTGGACTTATTACTGGCTTACCTATGGGTAGTGCCCATATAGAGGAAGAAATAGAAGCCAAGTCCAATGACTGTCTAGTCAGGACGTATTTCGAATGGAAGAGTTCTATGTAGTTGGATTTACTGTTGCTCTAACTGGAAAGGTGGGAAGTAAAAGATGATGTGTACAAGCTTGGACTTATTGCTTTTTATTGAAGGTGTGTTGATATCGAAAGAGGACATTGCCCAAGTTTGGTCCAACATGTTAAAATTTGTTGTCAACGACCTTGACTTCTTCTTAAAGTATTTGTGGGGCGAGTGTGCTTTTCATAAGTTGATGTAGTGAATAAGGATATACAACATTACAAAGATAATGTTGACAAAAAGAAGGGGGAGAAAGTTACTCATCAGACAAAGTATATTGTTAGTGGATATGTACCTGCCATTCAGTTATGAGCATATGAAGCCACAGAGAAAGTGGAAAAAAAGTGTGTTAAATGCAGCGAAACCAAGTTTCCCATAATGGTAAATTAGAAAATCCCAAAGGGCCAACAGAAACAGGATGTAAAGGCGAGCGACATCGCACAATTGTTCAACACTAGAGTATGTTTCTCTTTTATTTTTCATGGTGTTGTAGTTTTTCTCTTTTTTTTGTTATTTTTTATACGTTTTAGTGATATCTTGCAACATAAAACGATATAGATTTGCGACGTGGTGTTGTAGATTTTTCATTGAAAATGTTGTTTTAAACACTGACTTAGTTATTTGCGACGTGTTTTGCAGCATATTGTAATTTTATTAGCGACATGGTGTTGTAGATTTTATTTATAATTATGTTTAATTGTTGTTTTAAATGTCGTCTTAGTTATTCATGACATGTTTGCGACATATTGCGATTTTATCAGCGATGTGGTGTTGTAGATTTAATTTATAATTTTGTTTAAATGTTGACTTAGTTATTCACGACGTGTTTGCGACATATTGCGATTTTATTAGCGACGGTGTTGTAGATTTTTTGTTGTTCTCGACATATTGCTAATCTTGCGACATGTCGCACTTTTATAGCGACATAGTTTGCATTTATTTGCGATATATTTTATGGCATTTTGTGACATTTTTTAATTTTTGTCCTTTTGTTTTTTTTTTTTTACAAATGGTCATAAAGAAGTGCTTGTTTTCCTAGGCAGTGAAGAGGAATATTTCATGTCCATTAATAAGGGTAAATTTCTTCTTTATTTTGAGATGGACATCGATCAGACGGTGAACGACGATAGTACACAGGATTCTATGTTTCAAACACAAGCCAAGACAATTAATGAGGTCGTGACAAAGACAAATTTTGTTCCACCACCACCAGCTCCAGAACCAAATGAGTTTTCTAATTCAATCGCTCTTTCTGCCGCAGCCAACACATCCGACGATAATGACCTAACAAAGAGGTTGAATAAACTTGAGGCCCAACAAGCTGCCTTTATATTGTCGTAGACAGAGTTCTTGAATAACTATCTCAATATGAGGCGATCCTTTTTGGAAAATCAAAAAGAGCTGAAAGAGACTTTCATGGCTCAAATGGCCAATTTGATGGCATTATTGAAGGCGAAGGAAGGAAAACCATAACCATCCCAAGTAGCAGATGACCAAGTAGAAAATGACCGATCAGATGATCAATGTGTGGAGAGTGACTATGAAGATGTGTTCCCATAAGATTGGGAACCAAATGATAATGTGGCACTGTCTACTCCCACGGATACAGTTATCACAACTATTGGTGATACACAATCACAAGATGATGTCCTACTCCTGCTTAGACCCCCGGAAGGGGTACCATTTGTGAGAAAGAGGAAGTTGCCTCGCTATTTTAAGACTACACTGAGGAAAAGAAGAAGATGTGACTTCTTCCAAAGAACGTAGATCCGGAAAGACCAACTGACTGTAAATTGCTACGTACGTTTAAGAGGTGGTTTCTTGGGGACATTTTGAATAGTCGTCCTAGGAATCTGCACACTGGTGTTGGTGATGTCAAGTTCTTCACGAAGTTTTTGCTGATTGGGGAATGGTTGGACACTATACTACACTCAATAAAGAATAGTGTTTAAGACTTTTTTGTTGTCTGTTAGGTTTTTGCGACACTTTTGCGAATTTTTACGACATATACTACACTTAATATTGAATATAGTGTTTAGGAATTTTTTGTTGCCTGATAGCTTTTAGCGACATTTTCATAACATTTTTCGTGACATATACAACACTCAATATTGACTATAGTGTTTAGAATTTTCATGACATGTCACGACATGTAGCAATATAGTTTGCGACAACTAGCGATTTGATTTGTGACACCTTGCGATATTATCTATTTGTTGCAATATTCAAAATAAATTTTTCCGAACAACATTATAAAACTCTTTATCCCTACCATTGACAGTATTTTAAGGTTGCAATTCAGGACCATAGACCTATAATTCTAAGTTCCAATAAAGTAAATTATTTATTGAGTCTCATTAACTAAATAATCATGTTTATTAATTCCATGATTACTCCATTATAAATATGGAAATGAACTCTTACTAATTATATAATTATATTTACTGAGTTTTACTGCAGTGTCTATTGATATAATTAATTCTAGTGATTTGCCCTCCTTGTGTTGGTTCGTAATTAGTTTTGGTCAAAATACTATTTTACCTTTCTAATTACTACTTTATCTTTTAGTACCATTAATTCACTTGTAGAAGTATAATTTAGATCCCATCTAAATTTGCATGTAACTTTCCAGTTCCAAAATTAATACATAATAGAAATCAATATTCAATCCGTTAGGAATGTTAGGATTCCTTAATTGTAGATCGTGTTCCCAACCATCCACATTATTATATTCCTAAAATAGAAGTTGTAAGAATCATCTTCTCTGAGAAACTTTAACGAGTGAATCAAAGAAACTTATAACATGAACATGAGTTCATGATTACTCAAAATTTAGGTCAATCTATTATTGATTATCTTTATGATATGAATTAGGTCTTTATGGTAAATAGTAAGTTTGATAAAGACAACTTTATTCTTATCGGTCATTGTCATATATAATCTCTATTATATACATTACCTTCACTTAGATGTCATGCTACATCAGTAATCCAGATCGAGATTACTTGCACTGAATAACGGGCATTAGTAAACTACACTAGCAACTATTCATTAAAGATTCCTAAACTTTAATATGTTGCTGACTGTTTTATTCATGGCTAAGTGATCTTAGCTTTTCATACAATACAAGTCACAACCTCATGTATGAATAAGAATTTTTTGATATTTATATATAAATTATTCAATATTAAATATTAATAATTTAACATTCATGCATATATCAAAATATTTAACACTAATTAATAATCAAAAATGTATTTATCAGACTTTTTAGGGCATAAACCCTAACAGTTAGATCATGAAGGGGAAGTATGTGCCCTAGTACAATCTCCAGCTCAACGTCCGCAGATGATGAATCTACCCATCACTTTCACGGAAGAGGACGCCTAGTATGTAAACTTCCTGCATAACAAGCCACTAGTGATTGAAGCCCAATTTGCTAACAAAAGAGTGTCCAGAGTGTTAGTGGACAATGAAAGCTCAGTCAACATATTGTTCATGTTTGCCTTCCAAGCAATTGGGTTAACTGAAGCCGATTTGATGCCTTGTCCTATCCAACTTGAAGGCTTTAATGGAGATTCTCTACTGCCTATGGAAAAGATTCAACTTCTAGTTACAGTAAATGAGGGTATAATCACAATTACTACTTCCTCCGCATTCAGACAATGTACGTTCGTAGTGGTGGATTTCCCACTGCCTACAACACTATCCTAGGGCACCCAGTCGAGCAGTTACCTCAATTAGACACTTGTGCATGCCATTCTTGTGTGACAATGAAATCATTGGGGGTGGTAAGGGGCAATCAAAAAAGTGTAAGAAATTGGTACAATGTCTCGACCAGATCAATCTTCATGGTCAGAGAAGAGTCGAAGAAGCTCCCAAAGCACCTGTCTAGCCCGCACAAGAAGTAATTCGGGAGGAAGATATGAGTTAGATCCTCGAGTTGGGGTAGAAGAATGACTGAGTCGTTAGAGGATGTTGAGGAAGTTAACATCAGTGAAACAAATCCCACCAAAGTCATCAAAGTGGGACAGAATTTTCCTCCGGCGGTCAAAGAAAAAATTGTGTCCACGGTTAAGAAGAACCAGGATGTATTGGTGTGGAGCCATTCAGTGATGACGAGGATTAACTTAAAACACCATCTGCCATGCCTTAAACATCGATAAAAATGCGGCCTCGGTTCGCTAAAAGAGAAGACCGTTGGATCTGGTCCAAGAAGAGGCAGTGAAGGCGAAAGTCGAGAAATTAACTTTTATAGAGTTCCTCTAGGCGGCTCTATATCCGGTTTGGCTAGCGAATCCAGTATTGGTCCCAAAGCCAAACAAAATGTGGAGAATGTGCATCGATTTTACGGACCTGAACAAAGCATGCCCAAATGATTATTTTTGGCTTCCACAAATCGATCAGATGGTGGACGACACATCAACGTACGAACTGTTAAGCTTCATTGACGCATACTCCAGCTACAATCAAATAAAAATGCATATGACAGACTAAGAACATACTAATTTCCAAACAGATAAAGGAGTGTACTTCTATGTTGTGATGCCTTTTGTGATCAACAACGTCGGAGCAATATATCAAAGACTGATGACAAAATGTTCAAGGGTGTCCTGAAAAAGAACATGGAAGTCTATGTGAATGACAAACTAGTGAAGTCCAAACCTCAGGAGAGCATAGCAATGACCCAGAAGAAGCCTTCACTATCATCCGAAACTACAGAATGAAGCCCAACCCAAATAATACACTTTTGGAGTTTCTTTGAGAAAATTTTTGGGTTTCATCATCAGATTTTGGGAAATAGAAGCCAAATTCATAAAAGATTCAGACACTTCTAGACATGTATGATTTTTCATCTTATCTTTACTGATTATTTATTGGTCATTGTTCAGAAAAAACAAAACAAAAAAAAAAGAAAAAGAAAAAGATTTTTTTAAAAGAGAGGGGGAAGAGCATGGTGGCGACATAGTAAAGAAGAATGACAACATCCATGAGTTAGCCCAAAGTTTAGAGGTGGACAAATACAGAGTGTGGAAGCCATTGGGGGCCGTACAATGTTCTCATACTCTCGCCACACCCACGCCATTTTAAAAACAAATTCCCCTTTTTCAAACCTTAATCCTTCTCTATTATTAAACCCACTTCTTCCTTCTACACCACATCATTATTATTACTGCTCTTCCTCAACCAAACCGCATTTCCTTTCATTCAAATCGCTTCGTTCCTCTTTCTCAAACCCTAAAATGGGCTCTCTCTCTATCTTGGACGAACCCTTGCACTACCCCACTGCTCGTAGAGACGACTCCGTCGTCGATGACTACCATGGCGTTAAGATTGCCGATCCTTATCGCTGGTAATTGCTGAACTCTCTGCCTTTTTTAATGTAGATGTAAAGAATGCTTGGAAATACTATGTAATCAATGAAATGATTGGTTCGTTTGGTTGACTTTGATCTTTTACATTTTCTGTTCTGTTCTTTTCTGTTGTGTTTACGATTTCATTTTAGATGGAATTCGGATTAGTAGAATTGATTTTGTTGTTCAGGCTTGAAGATCCTGACTCTGAAGAAACGAAAGAGTTTGTTAATAAACAAGTTGAACTGACGCAATCGGTGCTTAAGGTTTGTGATACGAGGGAGAAGCTTAGCGAGAAAATCACTAAGCTGTTTGATCATCCGCGTTATGATCCACCTTTCAGACGAGGGAATAAGGTCTTCTACTTCCACAACACCGGTCTTCAAGCCCAAGACGTCTTATATGTACAGGTTAGTATCTATTTGTGACTCTGGCCAGATTTGAATTGATGAATACTTAAAATAGTTTTATGCAATGGTGCTCTGTCTTATTTTCTTGTTCTTTGTCTAATATTAGGACAGTTTAGATGGGGAACCAGAGATATTGCTGGATCCTAATTCACTTAGCGAAGATGGGACTGTCGCTTTGAGTTCTCTCTCCGTAAGTAAGAATGGCAAGTACTTGGCCTACGGGCTAAGTACAAGTGGCAGCGATTGGGTGACCATTAAAGTTATGAGTATCGAGGATAAGAGAGTCGAAACTGATACTTTATCCTGGGTGAGTTTTTTTTGGCGTCGTTTAGTTTGAATTGAATTGGATAATGATAAGCACTTGCTGATATTCATATGATAATGGAACTGAACATTTGTGCAAACTGTTATCCAGGTCAAATTTTCTGGCATTAGTTGGACTCATGATAGCAAAGGTTTCTTCTACAGCCGTTACCCACCTCCAAAGTAAGCTGTTAGATATTTGTTAGTCCTTCTCTGGTACTACAGAATAGATAAAGTATGAATCCTATTGCATTTTGTGCCTACAATGAAATGCACGTTTAAAACCTATCTGGGAAGTTTTTCTGAAACCAGTTAATAAAATTAGTAAACATAATTATTTATTTGTTGAGTTTTAAACTACTAAATTTGAAATAGACGCGTATCTATGAAAAAATAACGTTTCCTGATTTCCATAAGAAAAGCTTAGTCAAATTTAAAAGTGGTCATAAAAATTGAGTTTCCATATTTTCGTTTTCTATATTTATACTTTTAAAAGTGGTCATAAAAATTGAGTTTCCATATTTATACTTTTATGAATCCAAAGGCTGAGAATATTGTTGTACTAAAACAGAAGTGTTGCTAAAGACAATAATGATTGTATATTTTCCTTGCCTTTTGCAGACTATACAAATTTATAGAACAAAAAAAAAGAACATAATGATGCGAATGTATGGTTATAATGTTTTCAAATAACTAGAAAATACAATACTTTTATGAATCCAAAGGCTGAGAATATTGTTCTACTAAAACAGAAGTGTTGCTAAAGACAATAATGTTGAATATTTTACAAATCACTTATAATAAATAAATGACTTCAGTTAGTGTAGTGTTCGGGCATAAAAAAGTATGTAGCTCAATTATTAATTGAAAAAATAGCAATTCTCAACTAAAAACTAAGAAAATGGGGACTCTCAAAACTTACATCTACAATCACTCAATGGTATGTTATGCCTTTTTAATCATGTTTACTTTTTAAAGTTATATTTTCCATTTCACATTGTTGAATACTTGAATGTATTGTCTGGAATTTTGTTCAAGCAAAAAAAAAACCCGAAGTTTTGTCATCAAAAAATTAGGAAGTCTTGGGTTTTTTAATGATAGTGTCTCCTTGGAAAATGTCTTATGGATATTGCAGGTTCTTTGCTCCTTATGTGGCAGAAAATATTCCAATGGTTTCTTATGTGTGACATGCAATTTTTTTACTTCAACGTACAATTTTGAGGTTCTAACGGTTAATTGAATCAATTGTAAATTTGTAATGTTGTTTATTCTTCAGGGAAGGAGATATAGATGCTGGGACGGAGACCAATTCTAATCTTTATCATGAGATGTATTATCATCTTTTGGGTACGGACCAATCCAAAGATATTTTATGCTGGAAGGATTCTGAGAATCCTAAATATTTATTTGGAGCAAGTGTTACGGATGATGGAAAGGTAGGAGTAGCTTTGTCTAACTCATGTACATTCTCTTTATGTTGATGTGGATGGAGCATATTTGCTATACGCTATACTATTTCTTTTTTTGTCCATTATTGTGATGATTGAAATCATTGTTTGTTTCTGAATTGTTGATATGTACTCATCACTATATTTTATTGTAAAGCTATTGTCTTTCAGGCTTGAATTATTAGTTGTTCTATGACCTATCTGCACTCTAGTGTAGTACTGTACTTATCTTTTTTAGGTAATTATATGCTAAAATAATAAAAAAAAATTATGTATGGGATGGGAAATTTTGTTGAATCAATTATTTTTCTGTACAATTTTTCTTTCCACCAAAACAAGAAGTTGATTTTTTCTATTTTCTACACTTTTTTCCCTACTATTTTCTTTATCTTTTTCTTTCCCTACCAAAATCCAACTTCCAAACATAGCCTAAATGTTTTAGTAATCTGAATATTTTGTTAGTGAAGTATTGATTTATGAGATTTATTTTAAGATGCCATGCATATGTGCACAATAAATTGATTTTAGCATAGATGAAATAGTGTGAACTATAAACTAATTTCTGTCAATTATTGCAGTACGTTCTTTTGGATATTAGCGAGGGTTGTGACCCAGTCAACAAATTTTACTACTGTGACATATCTGCACTACCTAATGGACTAGAAGGTTTTAGGGAGAAAAATGACATGCTACCATTTGTTAAGGTTATTGATAATTTTGATGCGCAGTATCAAGCCATTGCAAATGATGACACATCGTTTACTTTTCTGACCAATAAAGATGCTCCTAAATATAAGCTAGTCAGAGTAGATCTGAAGGAACCAACAGTTTGGACAGATGTTCTTCAAGAATCTGACAAAGATGTTCTTGAATCTGCATGTGCTGTTAATGGTAACCAAATGATTGTAAGTTACTTGAGCGATGTAAAGTATGTTCTGCAGGTGAGGGACCTCAATTCAGGTTCCTTAATCCATCAACTTCCCATTGACATTGGCACAGTCCATGGGATATCTGCCAGACGTGAAGACAATATAGTTTTCTTTGGGTTTACAAGTTTTCTTTCTCCTGGTATAATATATCAATGCAAGTTAGGCTCGGAAACCCCAGAAATTAAGGTATTTCGTGAAATTGCTGTTCCTGGGTTTGATCGGTCAGATTTCCATGTTGATCAGGTAATTCTTGTGGCCTAGACTTCTGATAAACTTATTCAGTTAATATATGAAGCTTTAATTTTGTTTTGTTCTTTTTATTTTATGTTTCCAGGTTTTTTTTCCCAGCAAAGATGGTACTAAAATACCAATGTTCATTGTTGCGAGAAAGGATATTGTTTTGGATGGATCACACCCTTGCTTGTTATATGGATATGGTGGATTTAATATTAATATAACCCCCTCATTCAGTGTAAGTCGTATCGTACTTTCACGGCATCTGGGTGCTGTTTTCTGCATAGCAAACATTCGTGGTGGTGGAGAATATGGAGAGGAATGGCATAAAGCAGGCTCACTTGCAAAGAAACAGAATTGCTTTGATGATTTCATTTCTGCAGCTGAATACCTCATATCTACTGGTTATTCACAACCTAAAAAGTTGTGTATAGAAGGTGGAAGTAATGGGGGGCTTCTTGTTGGTGCTTGCATAAATCAGGTGTGACATTTCATGATTTTGGTTTTCAGTGTTTTTTCTGCTTTCTTTCACTTATGCGTGGTTGATTACAAAACAAATTTTTTCATTTTGTTACAGAGACCTGATCTTTTTGGCTGTGCACTAGCTCATGTTGGTGTAATGGACATGCTGCGATTCCACAAGTTTACCATAGGTTAGTCTATATACACCTTTTAACACAACTAATTAAATGTGTGCATAAGTTCAAACTGCAGCTGATTGTTTGCTATAATAATTTGTCCAAAAAAAAAAAAAAATTCAGGCCACGCGTGGACTTCAGATTATGGTTGTTCTGACAAGGAGGAAGAGTTTCACTGGCTTATCAAGTGAGTATTGTATTTTCTAGTTATTTGAAAACATTATAACCATACATTCGCATCATTATGTTCTTTTTTTTTGTTCTATAAATTTGTACCTACTACTTTCCTTTCGTCTATTTTTCAGGTACTCGCCTCTACATAATGTCAAGAGACCATGGGAGCAGCACTCTGATAAACTTGTCCAGTACCCATCGACTATGTTGTTGACCGCTGATCATGATGATCGTGTTGTACCATTACATTCGTTAAAACTATTGGCGGTTAGTATCCCTTTGTGAAATTCTGAAATTTAGGCGACATAATATGTTTTTGCTGATTAACATTGGGCAAGTATTTACTAATTTCCTGTATAGCAGTAAATTTTAATGTGCTAGTAAGATTGTATATTTTCCTTGCCTTTTGCAGACTATGCAATATGTTCTGTGCACGAGCTTAGAGAATAGCCCACAGACGAATCCAATTATTGGTCGTATTGAGTGTAAAGCAGGCCACGGAGCTGGGCGTCCAACGAAGAAAATGGTAATATTATTTTTCTAAAATATATTTTAGTAATCCTTGTGAGATTTATATTTCGTGCACATATCTAATAGTCATTTTTTTTAATTAGATCGATGAAGCTGCGGACCGCTATAGTTTCATGGCGAAGATGGTGGATGCATCTTGGGTGGAGTAGTTGCTTTGGGTGGAATAATTGAAAGACTCTTGTCATTTTTAGTTTACTTATTATTGTAATATTTGTAATCCAATTATATGTATCCAAATTTACTTGAATTGAAATATTAACTATAGTAAATCCCGACAAAAATATCAACCAAAATGAAATATAAATTGTTAAATTTCAAAGAAGAGTCGTTAATTAAACAAGGGGTATTATATTTACACTCTAAAATTTATTTCTACACCCGAATGTTAAGTACACTTTATTTTATTTGTTAAAATTTTACTTTTTATAATAATTACACCCATCAATAATTACAAAATTAGATTTATCTATACACCCTATGCCAATTTAAAACTTAAAACGCCTGCATGTCTTCAAATAGTACTTTTGAAAGTTGAATTTGTTTACTAATTTATTTAGCTTTTTTTTTCTTGAAATAGACCAATTTATTTAGTTCAAATTGCAGAGACCATTGATTTATTTACGTGTAAAATGGTGATGACTTTCAACATTTGTGAAGTATTGGAAGATAAAGGAAAAAGTGTAGTTATATTAGATAATTTATTGATCACGATAAATAAATATAATATTTATATCTCAATAAATAGTGCTGAAGCATTATTTATTGAGTTAAAAAAGTGTATTATAATTCAAATTTAGCTCATTTGATGGAAGATTAATTTTACAAATTTTTCTTATATTTTAGAGAATGGGTTATAATAAGTCAAATTTAACTCACCTAATGTGAGTGCAAGAAAGGGATTTGTTTTAGTAGCGATGAGACGTTAATTGTTAGGGAATTAACGTCCTATGTATATCTTTGACGCAACCTTATGTCATTTCTAATTAATGTTAAAATACATCGTACGACGATTAACTAGGAATTCACATCTTATTACATGGTTGACTAAATTATAATTGTGTATCACTTGATGTATATGTATTGAATTACAATTTGGTAGAGGTAGTCTCATAATGGAATGTTTATTTGATTAAATAAATTAAATAAGAGAATTTGTAATTATAAGTTACATAATTTTATAACTTGCCTTGTAGGTGTGTAAATAAGCTTCACATTTAATTTGAACATGAAAAGTGCGTTGTATAATACAGTTGTTACACGTGTATAAATGGCAATGATGACACGTTGCCTAGCAAATGTTATTCAACGACATGTTAACAACATGTCGTCTAGTACATTACAATTCCATTTTGAAATTGTATTGTAACAATTTGGTTAGTTCCAAACACTTTTCTAATTACCAAATATTCTCTTACTTCCATAAACATCCAACTAATAATCTTGTGGCGCAGCCAAAAGGTTGATAGACGATATCAAATGCAAAGGAGAATTGATGCTTATGTCACTCTCATGTATAGTCTTGATCTTATTGCTGTGTTTGTAATCTCATATATCCCTTTGTGATATAATTTATTTTAACAGAAGTCACGAATAAATATTTGTGAGTGATTACTTAACAAGATGAAGAATACGAGGATGAGTGTTAAGCAAAAATTTCATATCTAGAGTGTTAAAAATAAATGTAAAATATAATTTTATATATGCCAAATTTATAGTGTAAGAGTTTATTAATTTTAGTTCGACCAATCTAAGATTATAAGAATAATCTCTTAATTACAATCATTTCGTTTAAAGGAAACACCCTTTGATTCTAATTACGATGAAATATTGAGGTGAATTTTGAGAAAATTAGAGGAATTTGGAATTGCAACTAAACTCAGTCAATTTAATTAACTGAGCTGCCTGCATACTTTTTTTATGAAAGATCAAGCCACTTGTAGTTTGAAATACGGTATTTTTGAATTTGAATATAAGAATTCCTGAAAGTGGCCATCTACCGGAATTTTTATGGAAAATTTACAAATTCCGGTAGATGGCCACTTTCAGGAATTCTTTGCTATTTGAAAATTTAGAAAAAAATTCCTAAATATACGAATTTTTATGAAATTTTAAGATTTGTGTTTTGTACCATTTTGCACTTAGTCTTAGCAACTAAGTTGCTTACGTATCTTTTTATAGGAATCAAGTCAAACGTAGTTCAAGAGTGTTAAAAGATTTTGTATCTTCGATAACTTTGTGGAGAATTAACTCAATTGGATATTTTGAGGTAAATAACCTCATTTAGGATTTTTGAGATGAATCATTAATGAGTGAATGACCTCATTTGAAATTTTGAAGATTTGTTATTGTACTTAATTTTAGCAATTAAGTTGTCTACGTACCCAAAATAAGATCAAATCAAACGTAGTTCATATAATTGTATCTTCTTAATCTTTTATTTTTTGGAGACATAAAATTTATTTAGGAAGAAATCTTATTTATAATCTCACTTAAATTTAGAGATCACATTTTTTGCCTTCTGAGTCGTAACCAAAACATGCAGGAGACATGGGTTCTTTAATAGGCTATAAAAGAAGACTTAGAACTGTTAATAGACTATAGCCCTCTTTATATATTAGAAGTGAATCGTTTTTTTTTCATCCATTCATATATACTGCATGCCTTTCCCATACTTAAATAGAAATACACACATATATTAATTTACTTTGAGGGAACATATATGATATATCCATACATTCAATTAAACTCTCAGATTCACTTTATTTTTTTTGAACCTCACCTCACCATAATTGTCTTACAAGAATTACTTTTAGACTTCGCAGGCTGAGGTATTAGCTTAGTCAATCCAATTTGTACATTTCAAGCAGGGATATAATAATCGACCAACAGTTTTATTTCTTTGGCTATACAATTTCTTAGTGAAAATTTTACTGCAGAAGGCATTTCTTTACTCGAGATTTTTATTTTTATCTTTGATTTTTATCACATTGACTTTCAAAAATTTAGTGAATCAAACCAAAACATAAAAATTTATGGTAAATTTAACAGCATAACCTTTCTCTCTTTTTAAGATTTTAATCTTCTTCTTTGATTATGCACTCCCATATTAACTTATTTTTTGAAGTTTAGAGAATTAAAAAGAAACATAAAAATCATTTATGAGAAATTTAGCAGCATAATAATTCTTTTATTTTTGTTAAGATTTTCATCTTTCTCTTTGATTATGCACTCCCATATTGACTTATTTTCTAAAATTTAAGGAATCAAAGAGAAACATAAAAATCATTTATGAGAATTTGGCAGCATAACAATTCTTTTATTTTTGTTAAGATTTTATCATTCTATTTGATTATGTACTCCCATATTGACTTATTTTTCGAAGTTTAGAGAATTAAAGAGAAACATTAAAATCTATGAAAAATTGGGCAGCATAACGGCATGGAGACATTAAATTCTCTTATTTTTCTTTGGCTATATCTCACATTTGAAGATCTTTTGTAGCTTAGAAAGCCTAGATCAAAGTGGACAAAAAAAAAAGAAAAATTATGAAAGAAGAAAAGAAGATAAGTGAGAACCCTAAAACTTACCCTTTAGAATTTTCTTAAAGATGAAAATATATGGTATTATTTTTCTTCTCTTTCCTTTTTCCTCCCTTTTTTTTTTGTCTCTTTTTTTCTTTTTCTTTATAGACTTTTTTGTAGATATATTGATTAGAGAATGGATAAGTGAGTAGTAGGCTGTTAAAAGTTAGTGGAAAGAAAAGTAAAGAAATATTATTAATTAATATATATTTTTTTTTTTAATGTTGCTGAACAAGTCATTTTCTTTATTATCATTATATTTTTTTAATATAATAATTAATAATAAAAAAACGGTTCAACAATGAGATTAGTTAATTAATTTATTTTTTTAAAAAAGGAAAATAAATGATAAAAAGTGGTGATTTGAGTTTTTATAACAATTCTGTTTTCTATACATTTAAAGAAAAAACAGTAAAATACTAAATTTGAACAATTTGCAAGAGAAAAATGAATGAAATGTATGTATCACGAAATAATAAATATACATTTAATGAGAATAAATTGGTAATTTATAAATATGAATCCTCTCATTCGATATGAAACTCATCAAACAAAAGATGAAAAGGACAGTACAATCGATTCTAAATTTTAGATATAGAAAAAGAATGTGCCCTCGAGCTGAGGACCTAATAATGAAAGAGTGGTAAGTGGTACATACGGGCATTAAATCGATATCACAATGAAAAAACGCACCAAACCAATAATATGAAGTAATAAGAGAGCCCAACAATTACTAATCTACTCTTCATCATCACCATCTAAAGTTTCAACTTAAACCTTAGATGTCTTTGGAAATTGGTTGCCTTTTGTTTAGAGGGGTCGAGTACGTCTTCCACTTGCTCTTCCACAAAGAAGTGCATTCTTTGGAATTGGGTACTCATCCCTCAAAGAAGTTGATGCTGTATATACACGCAAATATAGCTGCTGTCCCAAATATTGTCTAGCCCAGAACTCAGACCTCAAGTTCCACATACCCACATTGTCCAAAGCCACATGTATTGCAGTCCATGACTTGGGATATACCTGCACTCACCAATAAAGTTTGTCATGCATGACACATATTCTTTTATCACAGTTAACCAATTAAGTTCCACATGTTATTGCTTGTTTTCGGATTGCTATTGTATTGTGTTTTGTGAGAGGATTGTGATTGTGCACTAATAACGATATGACTCTTGGAGAGTGCTAGACACTAGTGGTGTTTTTTAGCATTTCTCTTATCAATATCTTTACCTGAGTGGTGCAACGTGAAACTGCATCCCGGAGATTGTACTGATCCCTACTAGACGGTGTCCACTGGCCTCCATCCATTCTGCCATCAAATAAATAAAATATTTATTACAAATAAAAGATTTCAATGCCCCATTTTGCCATTCCTAATTATGAGAGGAAACGAACATGTCAATTGAAATTATTATCATGTGCTTACCCAACGACAAAGAAAGAGTAGCCATCCAAATGCAAGCTCTGCACTATGTCTTCATCGTTTTGGAAGACAAATTCGACAAAAGTTCTATAATCAGCTCCAAGAACAGCTGTGTCAAGGTACAACCCACCGCCACTTGGCCTATCGCCAACGCTTCCCACGCGGAAGCCTCCAAGTTTGAAGAAGTCAGCGACCTTAAGGGGTGTATCAGTTGGGATGAAAGATACACTGTTGAATCCGTATCTTTGCTTCCCATTTATTTGTCCTGCCGAACTTGCAAGTACGAAGGTTTTGACCAAGGGTATAAGACCATAATGGTACGACCCTTGTGGGTTCGGCCTAGGCCCACTTGCTGTAAGATTCGTCCTGAAAATTAATGAACCTTTCCACGTTTAGCATCATAATATTCCATTACTATTCTATTTTCCCTGCATTACATATGGTATCCAAAACATTATTGAATAATATAGTAGACATGTGCAACAACAGACTCGGATAGGGATACTTATCTAGACCCCAGACCCTGACACAGACCAAGACTCCGGACCCAGACTTGGACACCAGACCCCGGGTTCAGGTTTAGGTCTGGGTTCGAGGTCTAGGGTCCGGGGTTCGTATTCGGGGTCTGAGGTTCGGGTTTAGGATTTGGGATTAGTGTTTGATTTCCGGGGTTGGGGTTGACTACAAATTTTTTGTAAATATTATAATACAAACTAATACTAGTCATTTGTTATGAACTAAATAATATAACTCACATTATATTAAATTTTATAGTCTTGAATTAATATAATACAATATTTTATCTAAACATAATGTTATTTGTTATTTAAACAATACGGCCTATTAAAATACAATACCATCCTTATACGGCATACTAAACGAGCCTTAATAAACATGGGCTGATGTGCAATCTAACAACAGTATACAATAAACAATATAATAGACATGTGCTGATGTGCAATGCATTAACTGTATACAACAAACAATGTGTGTGGCCCCTCAACTAAACATTGGTCACATACATGGTCCTATCAGATAACGAGTAGGTACACAATAATAATGATAAGGGAGAAAGGAAATGAAATGTACCTAATAGAGCGAGCTTGGTTCAAAGACCAATCAATTTGGATGGTGGGACCACCAGGAGGTGGGCCAGAGACTGTGCCAGCAGAGTTGCTATAATGAAGAACACCAGTTGTAGTGAGGTAGTCAGGGCCAGTGGTGAAACGAGTGGAAACCACAATGTAGTAATCTTGTCCAGGCTGGTCTGCTGTTACCAGAACGGAATAGGATTGGCCTGCGTGTACATCCAGGGAGGAGTAGGTGGTCTGGAGTGTATGTGTTCCCTCCACTTCTACCAACTTCATTTTGTGATTTTGAATGCGAAAGTTTAGGGAATTTTGCAGCCCAACATTTGAAATTCTAAGCCTGTAAGTTTTTCCTGTAATGGGAATATTTATTTCATTAAGAGAAATCTTATTATGCATATTCCATGTGAATATTGTGACGCTTATATTGAGAGCTTACCTTGGTCAACAGTAAGAGAATAAGCATTAGGCCCACGACCATTGATGAGAATTCCATCAGGAGAAGGCAACTTATTACCATTGTCAAGATGGGTTTTCAAATCCTACACAAACACAAACATAAAATTATCATCATCACTTAAATGACCTGTTCAAATTAAACCATTAAAATGAAATTTCAATCTCCAATAATTATGCCACCTAGTAGCATCTGCAAGTTTTCAAGTAATTAATGAAACAAAAATATAAAGTATTAGAAGTTAGAGTGATCCAGAATTTAAGTCACAATTAAAATTACAGTTAGCACTAAAACAGTGCTTGAGTCGTTGACTTTGTTTCACTTAAAAAAGACATTTTTCTGTTTTCCTTTTTTCATTTGCCGTAAGTATTTATAACAACTTATAATAAGTGGCATTAGTAATTACGAGTATAATGTATCATTGAAGAAAAACCAACCAAATGTCGGTTAAATAGTTACTCTTAATCTGATCAAATCAAACTGTTATCATTGAAACATTTCTTTTTTCGAAAAAAGAAAAATCTGAGCCGAAAAGTATTGGTCAACTTATTAACTATGAAGAAAGGTAAAAGTGTCAATATTATAATAATTTTTAAAGAGTATGTGTAAACTATAACGTCTAAACAGTACTAACATTAATACCAAATAACTGGGAATAAAATGGGAAAATTAATGTTCTACCGACAATATATAGAGATTGGTTAGGACAAAAAGACAAAGACAAACTATTACTGTCTATCTAAAAACACGTTTATTGTGACTACAACAAGGGGCGAACTCACGAATTTTGTTCAGCAGGAGAGAAAATAATTAGAGGGGATAGTAAACTTAAACATTAAGACATAATTAAAATAAATTTATAAAAAAAAAACATAATATAAAAGAAAAATACAAAAAAAAAGTATAAATATAAAAATATTTACAAAATTAAAATATAGCACCCTAGTTTTATGTTTGGTACGCCACTGACTACAACCACGTCACAGGCCAGTGATTTTCCTCCCAGCTAGCCTACTGACCACTAAAACTAATTTCTAATAAATAACATGGGTGGTATTTAATTTCAAACTATCAATGTACTTAAAAGAAAGTTGATCACATACACATAGATAGATAAGGAAATGTGGGTTACCGTGTGGTTGGACTTGTACCAATCTCCAATAAGAAGAGTGTAATCACCAGCTGGGTCTGGAAAAGGAACAGGAATTCTGGGCCTGCTAAGGATTCTAATACCTCCAAATCCACCAGCAGCTTTGTGGAATGCAAGAGAAGGGAAATAGTAAAAACTCCCAATCTGATCTTTCACTTGGAGAATGTAGGTGAAATTTTTGCCTGGTGGTATTGGGCATGTCGTTCCCCATACACCATCTTCGAAAGAATTCCTCCTGTTTTGAATTCCATTCCTATAACCACAACACAAAACGACATCACTTCTCTACTACCCAAAATTTATGCCCATCATCTGAAATAGTTCATTTATTGATTATGCGTTGAAATTTCAGCTATAAGATTTAAGACAGCTAATAATAATTGAATTGATGGCTACCAAATTTGCATGTGCAAAGTAAACCCCACCGTGCAAGTGCCTCATCTCATTTTTGGAGGTTACCGCATATTAATTCAATTTGGAATTAGTTTTCAAATAAATAAATAATAATCAATTTGAAAGTTCTTCCCCAAAATTAATAATTGGAAATAATAAAAGCGAAAAACCGCTATATTTTTCTACTTTTGATCCTGTGGCTAGTCTTGTCAGGATTAAGAGTATTTATTAGACCGCATTCAATATTTTTAGGTATATTCAAATTCCATCTAATTATATATTAGATGTTAAATTTTATTATGCTATCCGATTCAATTAATTTCAGTCATTCGATTGGATGTTCGATCAGATCAGTTATATGTATTAGATGTATTCTATGTATATCTATTGCATTGATTCAATTTTTTTTTTTTTTAATATTTTAGACCTATTATTTTTTAGATCGAATCGTATTTATCTCATTTTTTTAAATCCAATATTTATTCGATCCAATCTAAAAAAAAAAAGTAAAATTTTAATTTAAATTTTTATACGTGCATATGTATATATTTTAAGTATAACAAAATAAAATTTAATTAATCGTCCAAACTAAATGAAAATAATAATGAGGTTGATTGAACATTGGATGTATTTGATTTTTGGACACTTCATCTAACATTCGATACGATTCAATTGGATATTAAAAAATAACATTCAATCCGATCGCTATCACAATTAGATATCCAATGTTTGCCAATCAGTTTTAATTAGACTGAATTGATTTATGCACACCCTTAGCTGGAATATAAAAGCACATTTAATGAGCTAAAATAACTCAATTTTTTTTTCATCAATAGTGCTTAGCTAAATATAGCTAACAAATTTGTTAGTTTTAGTGCTTAGCTATAATTTTTTTATTATTTTTATAATATATATATTTTTTTTTTATTTATAAGTGTAAAAATATAAATATTATGTAATATATGATATTTTATTAATTTGTGTATTATAAATATATTATTTAAATGATATAAAAAAATACGAAGAAGGTGATCAGAGCCGGCTTGAGTTAAGGCGGGCTAAGCACAAGCCTAGGACCTACCCAGTTTAAGAACTCAAAAATAAAATTAAAAAATATACATATATTCTTTTAGTAAATTTTAAAAATACTACATTTTCTTATGAAAATCACCCAATAATTTTAGGAATAATTACATAAAGCACCATTCTCTGTAAAAATATTACATTTTTACATTTATAGATTTTTTTTTTTTTACATTTTTATGTTTTTCCATAGAAACAACAAGAAAATTACATAAAAATAACATAAAAATAGCATCTAAATAACATAAAAACAACAACAATAATTAACATACATATCACAAAAAATTAACAACAAATTAACAAAAGTACAATATAAAAGACTGTATTTTCTGTAAATAAAATAAAAAAAATTATTAAAATATTTAAAATTCTGTGAAACTGTATTTTTGTAATTTTTTTGTTGTTTTTGTGTATTTGTGAAATAATCCCATAATTTTATGGGGTTTTTTTTCTTTTCATTTTTACACTTTAAAGTAATTTTTCTTTGTATTTTTACGGAAATCTACATAGCAACTAACGAAACAACCTAAACTAAATCGCAACCCACATAGAAACTATTTGAGCAACCTAAACCATAAAAATAATTAAAAAAATTAAAAAATAGTATACGAGACAATTCACCTAATTTTATTTATTTGTAAGACTAAATTAGTCTTTTGAGTGGCCTTAATGGTGATGTATACAGTGATAGATTTAAGATTTTTGTGTTGTCTAGTATCTTATTGGGTAATATATTATAATTGGTATAATTAAGTATTAAATTTTATATAATTTAAGAAAATAATTTTTAAAAAATATCATTACGTATTACCCACTATAGAAAGTACTAAACACTACTAGTGATATATTTTAAGACTAATTTTTTCTTTATTGAAGGCATAAGCCCCCACACTACTATTCGTATCTGGATGTTTAGTGTAATATAAATATGTTCAGTAAAATAAAATAAAAAAAATTGACTTTGAGTGAGGTATAAATATATTATTTTTCTCAAAATGTATCAAATTAGCAGGAATCGAGGAATATATCGAAATTGGAAAATTGAAAAAGCTATTGCCTTTTCACCTCTCATACTCATAATTCTACCAAGGATTTGGATTCTAGCGCTCTTTCCCTTTGTACCAGCTGTCGTTTTTTCTCCATTAAAATAATAATGTTTTAAATAAAGGAAAATGAACTTCAAAGTGTCACTGTTCTAATAATTATTTATTATTAATGGATTGATACTTAATATTTCCTACTAAACTAAAAAAAAAATGATACCACATTAAATTAATCCTGTTGGTTTATTGAAATGTTAAACTGGTCCAGATTGGACTTTTGACACTATTAGTGGGACCCATCTTGGAAAACCAGGCTTTGTTTAACGACAACCGATTTTATAATGACCAAGAAGATATATAGCCTAGGTGGAAAATGAGTCACGGATGGGCTTTACATTTTTGCCTTGATTATTGGAATTTAAAATCCAATTGTGAAAAGGGAATATCAATTATGAAATTTTCAGATCTGAGAATAAAGTCACTAACTACAATTTTCTTAAGCTACCTTACATTAATCTAGTCTAGAAAAATTAAGATTAGAAATAGAGAGTGATTTTAGTTTACCAAGATAGGAGAAAAGGCTCGTCCAAGCTATTGTGGACATTGATAATGAGATTGTCGTTAGTAACCGAATGAATATCGGGGCCTGGAAATTGTCCATTGATAAGGATTCCCTAGAAACAAACAGATCGAGTTCCATTCCATTAGTACATTCAGATCATCACATCGAAATAATTAATTAAAAATTAATAATAATAATAATAGCAGTAGAGTATAGGTACCTGTTGACGAACACCTAGCGGGTAAATGTCGCCATAAGTGACATTCCAGTCAAAGAATCTGTAAGGATCTTCAGCCTTAACAATGGTGAGCAACAGAGAAGCAGTGATACATAGGAGAGTAGCACAGAGTTTAACTCTAGGTAATAATAAGCTTAGTAATTCCATAGAAACTGAATCAAATTGTTCAGCTTCTTTGTTTGTTTGTTATATACTTACAATGTTATGTTATGGTGTTGTTTTGGTTTGAAGAAAGAAATGAATGAAGAAGAATGGTGTGTGGATAGCACGTATTTATATGTGAGTGCGGTACAGAGAGAAGAGAAGAGAACAGAAAGTGTTATATAGCCGCAATGGAAAAAAAGAAAGGCAGGGTAATAATATAATAATATAATTTGTTAAACGCGATTGTTACTGAGTATTGATGGTGCTTGACAATTTTTATAGGTAATGTCCTACGATTGATTAGCGATATTTTTTAAAATTATTTTCTTAAGTTATATGAAATTTGATATTTAGTTATACTAATATAAGCAGGAGAATTACCAATAGTGCTCTTTAGCAATTCTATTTACTAAAATAATAAGAAAAGAAAAAAAGAAAAAGAAAATATTGTGTCGGTGTGGTTTGGGCCAGTCCTAGTCACAACTAATGTATTTAGTATTGGTTAAAGTTTGAAGTGTGTGGGGTTTTGGTTTTGGTTTGGTTGTGTTGTGTCTTCCACATGGGTTTTGTACTTTGTAGTTTTGCCCAACACTTATTGAATGAGATTAGTGTTGTGTGAGAATTGTATATCAAGGTTATTGAGATATACAAGGCATGTTTGTTTTAGGTGCCTTCGCTAATATGTTTGTCTTTTCGTATTTAAATAATTACAAAATTAAAAATCAAGTTTTTATTTTTAAAAAACAAAAATATGTTCTGTAGTTATTTTGTGTGTTTTTTTTTATTTTAAAAATAAAATTAAATGTATGTTTTATAAATTTTATTTTTATAAGGTGAGAGAAAGTGGGTTAGGTTCAGGCCGAGGGCCGACACCGAGGTCCAAGTCCAAGGCTAAAGGATTGGGGTTCGATTCGGGAGTCGAGTCCAAGACTTGGGTCTGAGACTAGATTCTGACCATAGTATTGGCGGATGGGGACCCCAAGGTAACTACGACAAAAATTACAACAAGGAGTGTGAAGAATATTATGAGCAAGACCCTGAAGTAATACAGCTACAAAAAGAGCTCGTAGATTTCGAAAAGAGATTAGCAGACCAAAAAGAAGTTTAACATCAAATGCAAGAAGCTCTTGTACTACTACAAGCAAAAACTAACTTCGCAGAAGAAAACCCTCCTGCTAAATTTTTTAACCAATTTGTAGGTCGACCATTTGCTCCAGTAAAATACAAAAGGAGTATAATGGGTGACCCTCCCAGAATACCTGCACATAATGTTCCAAAGGACAACTGAAGAGCAGCCGACCAACCCCAATAGAAAGAAAGGATTGCTCATGCCCCAGGGCTAATCCGTCCAATCAATCTGTAGGTCAGAGTCGTGCAAAACGATGGCCACGTACTCAAGTACATGATCTTAACGTTCGAGGATGGAAAGCCCTTCCCTCCAAAGGATCATGTTAATCAGAGCATTGAAGTGGAGGAACTAGACCTACATGCACTACTACAAACAAAGGCCTTTAATCCCGAACAAAGGCCTTTAATCCCGATTTTTAAGGCATTTTATCCCGATTTTTGCTAAAATAAAAATTGGGATATATGCTAGTGGGATAACAAATGTTTGAAAAATCAGGATAAAAGGGGGACTTTTTATCCTGATTATTACATAAAAACCAGGATAAGAAGAGACTTTCATCCCAATTTTTATGAAATAAACGGGATTAACAGTCATAAATACAATAAAAAAAACTCAAAAAAAAATTTATATCAGTTCCTTGAAACAATTTTTACAATCAGATTCTAAAAATTTTGTATCAAAATATACAAATTAATACACCATCAAAGGTTCACAGCACAAAAAAAAACCCATCAAGGACCACCAATGACGAAGCTTCGTGCACCACGAACCTAGAAGCACCGTGACCGACGAAAGGCCACAAATCAGCTCTGTCAACCTGAGAAAAGAAAGAAGGAGAGAGATCTAGAACGATGACTGAGAATCAGAGTTTCAGCAAAATAAATAAATAAATAAATAAGAACAAGATGAAATAATACCTGGAGGTTTTGGAGGGTATGAGGCTCAGACTTGCCCTCCGTTGGGTCGTCCGTGACCGGAGAAAGGTGGTTGGTAAGGCTGGTTCTTCATGCGGCGAAAGAGAGAACATATATGTATATATATATATCTATAGAGAGAGAGAGAGAGAGAGAGAGAGAGAGAGAGAGAGAGAGAGAGAGAGAGAGAGAGAGAGAGAGAGAGAGAGAGAGAGAGAGAGAAGGAAGAGAGAGCATGGAAAGGAGAGAGAGAGTGACAGAGAGAGAACATGAAGTGAGAGAGAGAGGGGCTTACAAACTGGAGAAAGAGAGAGAGAGTGGTGGAAGACAACATATAAAATGAAACCCTAAATCTAAATGTGCGTTATAGCAACTATAAAAAAAGGGGGTGGGACTTTTTATCCCAGATTTTATGTGAAAACCACTGGAATAAAAAGTCCCACTTAAAATGCTAAGGTTGCGTTTGGCAAATGCATAAAAATTTCCTTTCCAACACCCTTTTTTGTGCAATTTCCAAATAAGGCCCTTGTTCCTAACTTTTGTTTAAGGTTCCAAATATAAAAATGGGACAAAAAGTCCCTTTTGTTGTAGTGAAGATAACATGTCAACGGTGGACTTCAAGGACCGTCTGAATGTGTAATGGGAAAAAGCAATATATGAGAAAGCAAGGCCTTGTGGAGGAGACTTAAAAAGTAATATCAATGACAGAATTCGTGGACGTGAGCTCCCAGATGACAACACTAGATGGCTAGAAGAATAGATAGCTGCTCTGTTAAAAATTACAGACTGTTTGGTCCGAAAGCAAAGTGGCGACTTATCTGACTCGGAATGCAAGGATTTAAAGCCATGTGTGAGACAGATCATAGATGCTTCATCTTTCCTTTCATCTTTTTATTTCAGATATAATATATATGTGGTGATCCTTGGGATGTGGTACGATTATAATAAAATATTATTATTCCGCTATGTACATGATTTAGTACCACAAAAATAAGACGAGATACATAAGCATCCATTGTCTCCCATTTCGTTTGGTACTCTCCAGATATCTGGTTCATAACTAGTTAGGAATCGCTGTATACTTCGACGTTTTTAGCTTTAACTTCCTTAGATAAGTATAAGCCTCCAATCATTGTTTCGTGCTCCACTTTATTATTGGAAACTCTAAATTCAAAGCGGAGGGCTCTCTGAAGTTGGTGCCCTTGAGGAGAAATTAAAATAGACCTTGCTCCAGATACCTTCTCATTGGAGGCTCTATCAACGTAGGCCTTCTAGAAAACCAGTCCTGGAACTCACTCTTCCAGATTGTCATTAGTTCCTATACATTTCATAATAAAATCTACTAGGGCTTGGCCCTTGATAGAAACTTTTGGGTTGATACTGAATATCAAACTGGCTAAGTTTCATAGCCCACTTCAACAGTCTTACTGAGGATTCCAGCTTCTAGAGGACTTTTCGGAGGGGCTGATTCGTAAGTACCTTTAAGGCCTGGGCCTAAAAGTATAATCTTAACTTCCTGAAGCAATCAACAAGCAATAGGAAATATTTTCAATCATTAGGTATCTAGACTCCGCGCTCAACAATCTTTTACTCACATAATATACTGAAAGTTGTACCCTTCCTTTTTTTCACACTAAGGGTACATTGATAGCTTGATTGGACATGACCAAGTACAAGTATAGCGGTTCTCCCTCAACCGGCTTTGACAAGACATGAGCCTTAACTAGATGCTCCTTTAGATTCTAAAAAATATCTTCACACTCAGTAGTCCATTCAAACTTTTTGCTTCCATCAAGGATGTTAAAAACATAATGCATTTGTCAGTTTCTTTGGACACAAACCTGCTAAATGCTGCTATTCTAGAAGAGCCTTTATCTTCTCTAGATTTACTTCGATCCACAGAAACTGACGATGAAACTTAAAAATTGGGGTCAAGTACATCATATGGGTTTAAATGAGAAGAAACATGCTTTAAAAGATTAATATGGTGAATTTATCATGGATTTGGAGTTATACGATATAATGAGTGAAAAATTATAAGTTTGGGATGCTCAACACGCTCTATTTGTGATTAAAAATCAAGTTTGAAGTTTTAATCTAATTTTTGACTATGATCCATTCACTTTCAAGAACATTGTGAATAGAAGTTATATATCTTTCTTTCAGCTTTCCATAACATCTCGAATCATCCAATTCTGAGTTATATCTAGAGAGTGATGACCAAAATATGTTCAGTTATTGTAGTAGGATGTTAGAGTCCAAAATTCACATTTAGAGCCACGACACCCAAATGAAGAGCTGTAACGATGACATCCGTACAAGTTATGAAAACTCAATTTTAGGGGGGGCAAAGATATCTTTTCACCTAAAATTACTAAGGTTACGATATAAAAATCTTTAGGTGTGATTTTCATTAGTTTTTTTACCTTTGAGAAACTCATAAAAATATTTAGAGGCTAGGAATAATGAAGATTGGAGGCTTGTTCAAGATTTTTTCTTTTCTTTTCTTCTTTAATTTCTTCCTTTAATGATTTTTAATTTTAGTTTGATTGATATTAATATGCTTATCATGAAATAATTTTATTTTCTAGGGTTTTAATATAGTCTCTTGATACTCTATTATTAGTTAATGCTATTTTTTTATGATTTCTTCTTTTTCATTGTGATTTATTCAATTTGTTTAATGCTTGTGGATGCTTGGGCACCTTTATGATTTTAATTCAAAATTTAAAAAGTGACAGTTAAATATGCTATAGTTGAATAGACATGAATTTTGATATTGGACAAAAGTACCAGTATAGTTTGTATAGCTTCAAAATTGTTTTACGTATGCCTATTATATTCTTACTCATCCCAAAAATGTAGAATTTTTTCATGTAATTAAGATCTATATGTCCTAGTAAGAATATAGAATACCATTATTAATCCGCTATCATAATAAGAAGAAGAATAGTAAAAATTGTATTAATGAAAAATAGAGTGGACAAATGATGAAAAACTCTAGTTTTTATTCATTGAATTAATTGTGTAATTTGTTTCTTAATTTTCTAGTTGTTAACTTTAGTTTTTTTTATTATTACTTGTAAAATTAAATTCTTAATAGTCAAAAAGAAATTAAAAATTAATAATTGGTAATTAGTGATAACAATTCATGTGAGATTGATACTCTACTTTTATTATTATTTGTCAACAATATGTATATTTGCGTTGTAAATTTTTCACAACAGGGTCTATGGGGGTTTGGTAAAAAAATTGGAGATTTGTGTCTGTGAATCTCACTCGCAAAATTGTGTCGGTTCTTAACAGTCGCAGGATTGGTTAGTGACCATTACCAACCAACGCAAACATCAAATAAAATTTTAAAAAGCCTCCTTTTACTGTCGTAGGTTTTGACGTGTACTTCTAATTAGTAACCAACACAAACCTTTTTTATTACCATCGATTATTAAACAATGCTCCATTTCTCTCTTCCTCTATTGTGTCGGTCAATACAATTGACCAGTTGCGTTTACCGACACAAATTCTCCTTTTTGATTGTTCGAATAAGGTCCTAACAAAAATTTCTAATATTATAGATTTATATAAATTTGAGAATTCACCATAAAATTTACTTTTTTTGGCAAATTTTTTAACTAGGAACATTTCAATCTAAACTGTTACATCATGTATATACCCTAACTTATAAATACAAGACCACTTAAAATAAAAGAGAAACTATTGTAGAAAGGAAGAATACCTAATTGAACATAAGGGTATTTAGGATTCTCTACATGCACTAAAATTATGCGTCTGCAAAAATCTTATAACGCGCCTAGAAATGCTTTGAAGACACAAAAAGTTTCATCCTCACGGGTTCACAATTATTCATCTTAAAAAATATATTATATGTGTATAAGATGTTTTTTTTTAAGAAAAACAAAAAATAAAACTATTTTATAAATATATATAATAGTTAGAAATTTATTATAATAGATATGATATAAACAATATCAAAGAATTGAAAACAATTGATATTAATTTGAAATTAAAACTAACCATACTTTGTATTTGAATAATTCTTTTGAAAATACAATTTAATAAATTAGTTAATATTACATAATTATCTCTCTAAAATATCTATAGGTCCGACTTCGTTGGGCTCTGAATTTTTCTCCGACCAGAGTCCACCGACCCTGTTTTGGGTAGGTGTGACTCTGGTCTGGGATGGGTTCATCGTACAACAGTGATTCTCTAGATGTGTCCCTCTTTTCCTGCCTAGGATTTTTTGGATTCTCAAATTTTTCGTCAAGTCGATGGTTTCACATGTTGAGAGCGACTTCGGTGGTCTGTGTGAGGGCTGTTTTCTCCCATGACTTTGTCTCTTCTATCAATTATGAGAGATGGTTTTATCTCTCTCGATGGGTTGGGTGGGTTTCGTTCTTGCTGGTGGGCTTCGCTCTGGTAAGGGTGAAGGGCTACATCGGGGTACTGAGGGCAGCAATGGCTTTAGTAGGGCTTCAGTATTGGAGTTCCAAGGGCTTCAGTGGATTTTCAGATCTAAAGTGACCTTGAGTGTTAAGGATATATGGCTTTCTCTGCATTTTCTTAGTTGTTGTTTGTGGGTTTATTATTAGCTTTTATTTTTATTTGTTACATAAATTATTAAATAAATAAGATTTGATAGTTTTTTTTAATTATCAAAATTTAAGTTAAAATTTTTTTTTATGAAATAAATTTTTAATAATTAAATAATTAAACTTTAACATTTAAATATTTGAAAAATAAATATTAATAATAATAATGTATTTTTTGATAATAAAATAATTGTTTTTAACCTTACTTAGCTTTATTTTAGCTTTGATAATAACTGTATTTTGTCACCAGTTTGTTATTGTTTTGATGAAAGATTATGGTTTTGGATCCAATTGTATTACGGATGCTTCATCGATGGATTCAATGTTTCGTTTTGGCAGGGATTTCTTCCTCTTTCTCTCTGATTTTGAGATTTGGCTAGGGTTTTTTCAAATTTTATTGGTCCTATGTTTTGTACATCTATCTTTGATAGTGTGTTACAATATAGTTGGTCGAGTTATTTGAATAATGGAGTTGTTATTTCTTAATTTTTATTGGAATATCATTGGCTGATAGTTATTGATATATAGGTAAACTCTCATAGATTTTCATTTTGTTAATTTAGTATGCTACACATTTCTTTGATGCTTAACCGTCAGTGATTCATTAGACCCTTAGTTGAAGTTGTTGTTAGCATTTTCTTCCAGTTTAATGTAAACAACTTGGTCAGGCTATTGTTGATGATTTTTCTCTATGAGTTAGATCTTCATGTAATGGATTTTGTCTAATTTACCTATTAATGGACACTTTTCGTTTTTCTCTCTAAAAAAAGGACTAATAAAAAATATATTTAGATGTATAAAAAATAAACAGTCTACATATTTAATATTCAAATTCAGAGAAAATAGCTTATTAGTCAGATATATATTTAGATTCAAAAGTGTAGATCTTATATAAAAAAAACAGAAGCACCATAAAAGTGTATGTACTAATTTGTACATATATATATATATATATATATTTATCTGTGCAATTCAATATCAAATCACACTTATTTTAATTTAATACAAGATTATAAAGAACCGTTAATTAATTATAAGATGTCAAGTCATAAAAGTGTAAGCACACGAATCTTTTTAAAATTAAATTTAAAAAGATAAATTAATTATATCTGTTATTATTCTAAATGAAACTCTTATAATAAGCTTATAATTGTTTGTTTTTAATATCCCAAACGTCTGGCATCTATAATAAAAACATGCTTTGGTGGCATTTTAAGTCATTCAACTACAATATTGTGGAGCAAAAATATACATATATTGGTATTAGAAGCAATAAATCTTTTATATACAAAATAATATACAAAAAATCTTTATACATAGATTTGTGTAGCTAATATTATTATTATAGGGTTATATATGCTATTTCTTGGTACGTACGTACATCACATGCATATTTGCAGTGTAGACAAACAAGCATACATGCCTCTGTTATATATGGTCACCATTTATATCATTTTTGTTTAGAATAATAATCAACTATATTGTAATAAATGATTGACTCACCTCTCCAAATGAAGTGAATATGGACCGACATTGTTTGATTAAAATAATACAACTATATCATCATACACTTGTTTTTTTATATTATTATTATTATTTGTTTAATGCAGCATTATTCTGATTTTTAATACTTCGAAAAGCACATCACTCGTCGTAACTCGTTATCTTACCTTATATACATAAATCAATATCAATCCATCAATATATATAAATAAAGGAAAGTAAAATAGTGATGACACGACAGTTTTTATGAAATTTTTTTTTTCTTTGTTTTCTCATATTTTCACATTTTTTTTTTCATTTTTTAATTATTTTTCTTTAATAAAACCTTTCATTTTTTTCATCTCACCTTATTTAATAATAAGACCTTTCATTTTTCTCATCTCACCTTATTTAATAATTTTATATAATTATATCATGATCTTTGATTTACAATCTTAACAGTTACGCAATGATAATATAGTATTCAATATTCCATTTTTATAACTTGCCCCACCTAATTAAACAAACAAAATAGCTACTACAAAATCAATCTATATATTAGACTATAAAAGAAGCACAATCTATTGCCATTGCAATTGTTCATATGAGAATTATGTGATGATCTCTCAATCTACATTCTTCATGATCACTATTGAAAAACCGTGTTTTTGCAAATGTCAGTTGTCTATAAGAAAATATAAAAATTGTACGCGTTTGCAGCAGCAGAAAGTGATTCTGCTACAGCAAAACTGAACAGGCAGAATATAAAATATTTGCAGAAAAAATAAATAACTTGACACAAGAGATTTATACGTGGTATCAGTGTTCTCCCGAACACTCCTAGTCCACGGGGCCACGCCCAGAGAATGAAATCAATTAATAAAGTATCAAAATTACAAAGACAATTGACTTAAACAAGTTTAGACTCCCTCTAAAGAATTGCCGCAATCCTTTGTAATCCACTTTATGAATCTGACTTCTTGAAACACCTTCAAGCCCGAACTCCCTTCGTCTTTGAAGTGTGAGTGCTTACTTCCTCCCGAAGTAAGGCTTCAACAAGTCTTCTCCTGAAGACCAAGTGCTTACTTCCTCCCGAAGTAAGGCTTTATCAAGTCTTCTCCCGAAGACTAATCTCTTGTTCAGTCAAGTAGTTCTTCACAACCTCTAGGATAGAGTAAGAACAGAAATAGAACAACTAGAACCTAGATGAACAACTAGGCTCTCACAAAACAAAGAAACACTCTCTTCTCTCAAAAGATAAATGCAAAAAATGAATAATGGAAGAGGTAATTCGAATGGTTGCTCTCTAGGCTCTATTTATAGAACATAGAAACCAAAGAGGCAACCACAAGTTCGAATTAGCAGCTGTACAAAAAATTTCCTAAGAAAACACGATCTGCTACATCAGAATCGGATGCTGACGCAGCAGATCTGACCAGAAACGGGAAACTTACTAAAATCGAGTCCGATCTTCTATCAATGCTTGATTCCTGCCAAAAACAGATTAGATATTCTGATTGTATCAAGATACAATCAAAATCAATAAGGAAAAGGCAATAATCAAAGTTTCCCTAAAAAAGACAACTTTCCAAAAGAGAATTCCTTCTCTTTTGAGAAGTTTTCAACAAAGGAAAGTTCAGCTGAAAGTGCAACTTTCCAAACAAGGAAAATGGCAACTAAAAACCGAATTTAAAAGATAAGAAATCGAAAATGAATGCATAGCAATCTTACCATAAATGGAAAAATTATTTTGTCAACTAACTTGCCAAAAAAAGGACTTTACAATCTCCCCCTTTGGCACTTTAGATGAACAAAATAATTTTTAACATAAAGTACCTGCAATGCAAAGTTAGCAAGAGCAAAAAAGACTACTCCCCCTGAGTAAGTCAATCGAATATCACAAAGAAACCAAAAACATGCTAACTTTAAAAGATATGTTCACAAGTACTAACCAACCACAACTCCCCCTGGAAAAAAGGGTCCAGAGTTGGGCAACAACCAAATTAAAAAAATAAATATCTCTCCCCCTTTTTGTTTATCGGAGTGCCAAAATAAACAAAGAAAGAAAAATAGATATAAGTTCAATAAAAAAAAAAACAAAGGAGATTTAACTTAATCTCGGTAGAGTTTAATCAAAAAGGACAATTGCCTGGACATCGCATGCTGGACTTCTTCCATTGCTCCAAGGCGAGTATACACATTCTGTAGTTCAGACTTGACTTCCAGGAGTTCTGCTGCAGCAGAACCTGAACTTGCAAGCACAGGCGAAGCGAAAGACCAGCCTTGGGTCATTTTTGGAACACACCATCAAAGTATTCAGAGGGCTGGAATGTAGGGCCACTGATGGGAGGCTCAAGTGTTTCATGTGATTGAGCCACATTCTTCTGAGAAGATAAAACCTTATAAATTAGATTAGGAAAGACAAGTTTAAAGGTTGACTTTTTACCTCTTTGGAAGGAGACAATTTGGTTCAGAATGTGTGAGGCCAAATCAATGGAAGTTCCAGAAGTGATTCGGTAAAGGAGTGAAGCCACATCTTGAGATACCACGGTTTTGTTAGAATTTGGAACCCAATTGCTTAAGGCAAACCGCATAAGAGAAGCATGAGCAAAAGTGAGGTGACTGATTCGAAGACTCTCCCCTGGTTTCAATTCTGAACGAGCCCCTGTGAGTTCAGAGTGCATCAACTCACGATCCATGGACATCACAACATTGGATACATTCTCGGGCAATTGCAAAGCTTGAGCAATATCCTTTTCAGAAAAAGAGAACCAATGACCCCTAACATAAACTCTTCGATAAAGTCTAGAATTCTCATCAAGGAAATCATCAGTGAGATTAGCATAAAAATCCTTAACAATGTTTGCAATGTATCCAATGAAACCAGTAAGAGTGTTTTCCCATTGATGAAATTGAATGAACTTTACAATACCATAAACACGATGGGCATGCAAATCATAATTCCTCTCACTTTCAAACTTACGGTTTGCATATAAATTCCAGTCACGCTCATTGTCTCGATAATAAAAATGAGGACGACGAGAAGAGAGGAAGGGATATTACCGGATGAAGGATCTTCCATGGTCGCTTGCCTTAGGAGAGGTCTACGAAGGAGATTTTGGTCGAGGAGGCTCGGGCTCGAGTTCTGTGTCCTCACTGTCCTTCTCAGTGTGAAGAGACACTGATTTGTCTGAAGAAACTTCCATGGGATCCTCTTCTTCTGAACTGGAACTTGATGAGGCCAAGGGTGGATTAGTCTTGAGTTTCTTCTTGGCTGGAGGGACTGACTTTTCACGAGATTGAGAGGCTCGAAGTTCCTTCTCAGCAGAGGCTTGCTGGGCTCGAGTTCGAGTAGAAGGGCCTGTTGGAGTGGAGCCAGGCATTGATGCAGCAGGAGGTGGAACTGCCAAGGGAGGAGGAGATTCCTTTGAAGATTCAGACGAGGAAGTCCAGGTGCGAAAGGGCCTTACCGATTTGCGAGCAACTTGCTTGGGTGGACGTTTTGGCTTCTCGGTTTGAGATTCACGCTGGGGAAGCGATGAATCTCCAGGCTTTGCAACAGTAGGAGGATGAACTGAGGCAGCAGGGGGAGCATTGGAAGGAGTTGGAACGGTTTCTTCTAACTTTTTAGTATGCCCTAGATTCTTGGTTCTCACCATTTTGGATCTAAAAGAGAAGATGAACAGAGACAATACAAGAAACAAGAAAAAGTGTTCGGGTAGGTGGTGAGTTAAATGACAAAGATTGGTTTATATAACCTTGGAATCAAAACAAGAAAGGAAACCAATTTTGAAAA
This sequence comes from Cannabis sativa, assembly GCF_029168945.1. NCBI lineage: Eukaryota > Viridiplantae > Streptophyta > Magnoliopsida > Rosales > Cannabaceae > Cannabis > Cannabis sativa. Next base: position 68,590,773 of record NC_083610.1, on the reverse strand, counting down.
TTTAAATGGTAACCGCCAGCCCATGAACACACAAAAGGAAACCGCACACTCTTCAACTCCTTTCCCCCCCCTTTTTTTTTTTTTTTTTTTTTTAAAAAAAAATAAAAGGAAACTAGAATTGCCAATAATTTTTCCAAAAATAAATCAATCTTTCAAGAATAAAGGCACATTACCATATAAAGATTAATCTTTACTTGGAAAAATATCAAGATAAATCAAAGAAGAATGAATGTTGATACTTACCATTTAGGCACAAGATTTCCTTAACCCATGAAGCAAGTCACTCTCCTCCCTCTTTTTTTTTTATTTTTTTTTATTTTTTATTATTTTTTTTTTAAAAAATAAAACCGAAAATAAAATACAATGTGTACAATAGATATATGTGATTCGAATCAAGCAAAGAAATCTAATATCATTGACAATTGACAAAATAAAATACATGTTATGCTTTTAAAGAAAATAACTAATCAGTATCTCAGGGACAAATCATACTTAATTGATGTTGAGGAAAAAGATATGCATGTTACTAAAAATTGTGAACCAGGATTATCAATTTAATTTTAATAGAGGAGACTTAATAATTTGAACACACTTGTCAGACATAAGTGTGTGCAGTGAAAATAGGATCATTGTCCTTGGCAAGATTTTTCATTTTCGCCTTTTTCAATTTGATCCCGCAACTGGATGCTTTCATACCATACTGAAGGTAGCCCTTTTCTATGGTAGTGCATCCTCATCATAGTTGCTAATTATAATGTTCCAGCTTACTCAACAGATGACTTTCACACCTCAGTATGGGTAGCTCTATTCCAGCAAGGGGCCTGACAAGACTGAAACAAAAATTGCTCAACTCTGTATAAGTACATTATTTAATCCTAGACACAAATAAAGAGTAACATGAACCTTTTAACACAACATCACAAAGTATGATAAGAATGAGATCCTAACTGATTATAATCCAAAAGCATAAACATGATTGTCAAAATACAATGATAGGAGATTAAAAGCTAGAGAAGAATCACATAACACTATTTGTACAAAAATTATGAACATGATAAAATTAAACAATGCAAACTCCCAAAGACTTTCTGAGGGAGTCAAAGCGACTTGCATCTAGGGCCTTTGTGAAAATATCAACTAATTGTTTTTCAGTATCAACATATTCTAATTGCAATGATTTATTTTCAACAAGTTCCCTAATAAAGTGATGTCTTATATCAATGTGCTTTGTTCTAGAATGTTGAACAGGATTTTTGGAAATATTTATGGCACTAGTATTATCACAAAAAATAGTCAAAACACCTAATTCAAACCCATAATCAATCAACATTTGTTTCAACCACAATAGTTGAGTACAACAACTGCCAGCAGCTATGTACTCAGCTTCGGCAGTGGACAAGGAGATGGAATTCTGTTTCTTGCTATGCCAAGATACTAGATTATTCCCAAGAAAGAAACACCCTCCACTTGTGCTCTTTCGATCATCAGCATTGCCTGCCCAATCTGCATCACTAAAACAAGCAAGATTTGAATTAGTATCTTTTGAGTACCAAATTCCATAATCAGGGGTGCTATTAACTGTTGGATATTTATTTTACCAGGATCTTAGATCTACTCACAAGTATGTTTATTAACATCCTAAATATGAACTTTCTAAAACGATAAATTAAACCCATATAAAGTTAAGAAAACCTTACATTGATGCAGCGGAATTAATGTCTCCTTCCACTCAGATCTCTAACCCTTGATTCCTTTCTGTAGCAGAGTATAATCAAGATCTGATCCCGAATGTCCTTCTTCTTCAAGTTTGATCCTTCACAGTCTTCCAATCTATGATTGAGTTACTGCTTGCTGTGTGTGGGCACTTACTCTTTCACTAGGGTCACGAAAAAGATGAAGAAGAAAAGAGAGAGGGTTTCGGCCAAGGTGTAGAAAGTGGGGAAGGCTCAGTTTTTCTGAAGAGAGAAATTTCTGTCAGAAAAGATGATCTGAAAACTTGTGTTTTGACTGAGCCATCACTTTCTATTTATAGGCAACTACTAGGTCTAGGTTTAGAATTATTTGGCATTAAAATAATGAAAATATTAATTTGAAAAATCAACTTTAAGTGGCCGGCCTAGGTGTTGTAATGGGCCTCACTTAATTTTGCAATTTTATCAAATTTTATCTCTATTTTCTCAAAAACGCCAATTTTCCAATTCTAACCTTTTAAATGCCAAAACTAATTATTTAATAACTAAAATAGATTATTAAATAATATTGTCATTTAATTTAATTATTAATTAGACATATAAAGTCCATTAATAAATAAATAAACCTAGAAAACTCTTTTCTTTACAATTTCACCCCTGCTTAGTGAAAATTCATAAAATTAGACATAGTCTAACTTTAGAATTATAATTGATCAATCACGAATCAATTAATGAGTCTTACAAGCAGAATGTTCTCAACTAGAATGGGGACCATGGATCTATATGCTGAGCTTCCAATAAGTGAACCAAATTTACCAAGTAAATTCCTACTTATTAATTCTTCGTTGAATCCACTCTTAGAACTTAGAATTGCACTCTCAGACTTATATAGAGCATATTGTATGTTCCACGATATCAATATACTATCTCATTTAACCATTGTTATAATCTTATTGTGATTTAAAGATCCTCTATATAGATGATTTACATCGAGATGGGATTTCTTTACCGTTCTCACCCCTCAATGTATTTTGCCCCTTAAAACACTTAGCTACCTGTAAATGGTGTTTAGTGATCTAATAATTAGTCAGTTAAACAAGAGCTCATCCATTTACTTCTATTTACTAAGCTCGAAGGGAATCATCACTTGACTTCTATACACCAGTAGAAGCTATAGATAACATATTTATGTTCAGCACTCCCACTCAATCATACTATCATGTTCCCAAAATATACGTATCACCCTGACCCAAAAGTAGGCTTAACTAATAAATCAAAGAACATGAATAGTACTCCTGAGTTGAGCCTAAGCATATCAGGATTTAGATTCTTTTAATCTTAAGATCAACTACTGATATTGACTTGGAAAGATATGTATAACGGTAAGTTTGTAATATCTTAACTTAGTTGCAATATCGGTCTCAGTCCAATGTATACTCCATACATTCGAAACTAGTATACGTTACTAATGTCCTGGAAAGAACATAACACTTACTCCAACTGTAAGTACACATCATCGCTGATTATCACATTAGTGTAAATCCAATAACACTGATGAAACAGGGACCAAAACTTTTGATTCATATGATCACAATCACATTCCACTGTGTTGACGATACTGTAATTGTGAATAAACATATGATCTGGATTTAACTGATTTTGTGTGTATGAATGTAATAAACATATTAAACATATTAAACCATTAGCATGTAAAATTCATGCAAACATCAATCACTTCAAATTTCTTATATTGATAACTAATCAAATTGTAAAGAGTTTTATTTAGGGCATAAAACCCAACATTAACATATCTAATAATCCTTTTTACAACTGATACATGAGATTCCATAGGATTACTTTGATATCTAGCACACACTCCCACACTGTAACAGATATCAGGACGACTAGCAGTTAAATACAAAAGACTTCCAATCATGCTACGATAGAGTGTAGTGTCTACCTTTACTCCATTCTCATCTTTTGTTAATTTCAGTGTGGTGCTCATTGGAGTACTTACCTGCTTAGCCGATTCAAGGCCAAATTTCTTGACAAGGTTCTTAGCATACTTACTTTGAGATACAAATGTACCTCCTTCCATTTGTCTCACTTGAAGACCCAGAAAGAAATTAAGCTCACCAACCATGCTCATTTCAAATTCACTTTTCATTTGATCAACAAATACCTGCACTTCATGGTTAGATGTAGAACCAAAAACTATATCATCAACATAAATTTGAGCAATGATAAAATCAGATTTTATATGCTTGATGAAAAGAGTTTTATCCACACTACCTCTGTGATAGTCATGAGAAAGTAAAAATTGAGTCAACCTTTCATACCAAGCTCGAGGAGCTTGTTTCAGACCATACAAAGCTTTTTCAAGCTTGTATACATGGTCTGGAAATTGAGGATCTTCGAATCCTTTTGGTTGCTCAACATAAACTTCCTCATTCAAAATACCATTTAGGAAGGCAGATTTCACATCCATTTGAAACAATTTAATATTCAAAATACAAGCAATACACAAAAGTAAACGAATTGATTCTAATCTTGCAACAGGAGCAAAAGTTTCATCAAAATCAATACCTTCTACCTGTGTGTACCCTTGTGCCACCAAACGAGCCTTGTTTCTCACAATTGTACCGAACTCATCACTTTTATTTTTAAATAACCACTTTGTTCCAATTACATTTATACCTTTTGGTCTTCGGACCAAAATCCATACCTTGTTGCGAACAAATTGGTTGAGTTCCTCTTGCATTGCATTGAGCCATTCCTCAAAGGTCATGGCTTCCTTCACATTTTTCGGTTCATATTGAGAAACAAAACAAATAAAGATGATTAAATTAACATATTTTCTGCGAGTTACCATGCTTTCTTCAGGATTTCCAAGAATGAGATCTTTTGGATGATTCAATTTGACTCTGGTGCTAGGTTCTTTCTGAATAGAATCAGTGATGATGTTTGGATGAGTCAAGATAGACGATTCTGGTTCTCCAGTTTCAGTTGCGAAAGATTCGTCATTTGCGGCATCGAAATGGGTTCTTTGCATTAGGATCCGCTTTCTTTCGCACGGAGGAGCATCCATGAGACTATCTATCTTGGCTTCTGTGGAAAACTCTGAAAAATCTCTAAAATCATCAACAACCACATTAGCTGATTCCAAAACAGTTTGAGTTCTCATGTTATAAACACGATAAGCTCTACTGTTTAAGGAATATCCAATAAACACACCAACATCACTTTTAGCATCAAATTTACCAATATGCTCACGATCTCTATAGACATAACACACACATCCAAAAACATGAAAATGACTTACATTGGGGCGCTTACCTTTCCAGATTTCATAAGATGTTTTTGAGGTACCTGGACAAATAAACACTTTGTTTATTATGTAGCAAGCTGTGTTAATAGCTTCAGCCCATAAGCGCTTTGTCAACTTCTTGCTATTTAACATCACTCTTGCCATTTCCTGCAATGTTCGATTCTTCCTCTCAACAACTCCATTTTGTTGAGGAGTTTTGGGAGCTGAAAATTCATGAGTTATACCTGTAGACTTGCAAAAATCATCATACACAGAATTTTCAAACTCCTTACCATGATCACTTCGAATTCGAACAATTTTCCCAATATTACAACCTTTCTCAACTCTTAATCTCAGACAAAGAGTTTTAAAGGCATCAAAAGTGTCAGATTTTTCTCTTAAGAAGTCTACCCAAGTAAAACGAGAGAAATCATCAACACACACAAAGATATATCGTTTACCATTCAAACTTTCAACTTGGATTGGACCCATAAGATCCATGTGAAGTAATTCCAATACTTTTGAGGTATTGATATCAGACATAGGCTTGTGAGTGATTTTTAATTGCTTCCCAAGTTGACACGGTTCACACTTACCTTCACTTTCCTTACCAAGCTTGGGAAGTCCTCGAACAATACCTGCATCTGACAATTTTTTCAGGTTTTTAAAATTAATATGCCCAAGCTTGGCATGCCACAGATCTGTGGTGTTGTTGATAGCTGAATGACAAGTAAACACAGGGGTTAGAGTGTAACAGTTATCATTGGATCGAAATCCTTGCAAGATACATTCATTGGCATCATTCATAACATAACAATGATCACTATCAAAAGAAACAGTAAACCCTTGATCACAAATTTGACTGATGCTAAGTAAATTAGCCCTCAGTCCTTCAACTAACATCACATTTTTCAGTCTAGGTAACCCATCAAAATTTAGAGTTCCCATACCAACAACTTTTCCAGATAGGCCATTACCAAAAGTGACTTCTCCACATTGCATAGGCCGAATGTTAGTCAAAAAGTCCTTGTCACCTGTCATATGTCTAGAGCAACCACTGTCAAAATACCACATTTGAGATGCGCGGTTTATCAGAAAAACCAGCTAGACAATTCTTTTTCACCCATATTTGTTTCAAACCTTTATGTTTCTTTTGAGATTTTTCCAAATTATCAAAATAATTTGTTTTAAACAGATTTTTCAACGTGAAACATTTAGGTCTGATATGTCCTTTTCTACCACAAAAATGACAAGTGGGAACAAATCTTTTTACCTGAGATCTTACTCTTTTCGAAAATCCTGGAGATTTTGCAGCATCGAAGCGCTCTTCTTTGCGACAGTGTGAAAGCTGTTACAATGGACTTTGTAGCCTCAGAGCGGTTCGTTGGAACACTGGATTTTACAAACTTCATGACTCCAGAACTCTCCATTCCATTTGAACCAAGACCTGTGAAACCTGTTTGACCTGCATTCTGAGCTTTTTCAAAAATAGAAGATCCAGGGTTAAGCATTTGAACATTTTTCTTAAAATTTTCAAGTTCCTTCTTTAAGAGAGTAATTTTTTCATCTTTATCACAAAAACTTGTCTCATACTCTTTTATTTTTAATTCACACATTTCAATTTGATGAGACAATTTTTTATTCAATTTATTTAACTCTCTATTTTCAGAAGCAACCTGAATCCATTTTTCATACATGACTTTGTATGATTCAGCAAGAGACTCTTCACAGATTTCAGACTCATCTGAATCTGATTCCTTTTGTTCGGTGGTATTATTCAGACATACCAATTTAGCTTTCACCTGTGAATCACTCAACACATTAGTCATAACAGAGGTTAGGGCAACATTTTCAGCATTATCTTCATCACTTTCGGTTTCATCATCACTCCAAGTGACATTGAAACTTTTCTTATTCTTTTTCAAAGTGTTTGCACACTCAGCTTGAATATGCCCAAAACCTTCACATTCCCTGCACTGAATTCCCTTTTTGTTAGAGACAGATGGTTTAATAAAAGTATTACCTTTTGAACCTTTCGAAATATTCTTTTTATTTCCCATCTTTTTCATATATTTCTGAAAATTCTTAGTTAATAAAGCAATCTCATCATCACATTCACTATCAGAATTTTCAATATCAGCAGCTTTCAAAGCAATACTTTTACCTTTATCAGCAATGGATTTGGGTTTGTCCTTTTGTTTAATTTGTTGATTTAATTCAAAAGTACGTAAGGAACCCATCAATTCTTCCACCTTCATAGTGCTAAAATCTTTAGCTTCCTCCATTGCCAAAAGTTTAGTATCAAACCTTTCTGGAAGTACTCTAACAATTTTTCTCACAAGAACAGAATCATCAAGCTTTTCTCCAAGAGCAAAATATTCATTAGCAATGTCAGATAATTTTTCATAAAATTTAGTTAAAGTTTCATTATCAGACATTCTAAGCTCATCAAATTTAGTTTGAAGCATGATAAATCTAGATCTTTTCACATCAGAAGTTCCTTCAAACTGAGTTTGAAGGATCTCCCAAGCTTCCTTAGCAGAAACACAAGATGATATAAGTTTAATGTAACCCTCACCTACACCATTAAAGATAGCATGCAAGGCTTTGCTATTGTAGGCAGAAAGTTTATCATCTTCAATAGACCATTCCAGTTCAGATTTTATAGTAGTATTACCTGAAGAATCTGTCTCAACTGGAAGAGACCAACCTGAAAGAACCATTCTCCAAGCTTTCTCATCTTGAGATTTGATGAAGGCTCTCATTCTAACTTTCCAATAAGGATAGTTAGAGTCATTAAGCAACAGTGGTCTAGAAATAGAACTTCCTTCTCAACTGGAAGAGACCAACCTGAAAGAACCATTCTCCAAGCTTTCTCATCTTGAGATTTGATGAAGGCTCTCATTCTAACTTTCCAATAAGGATAGTTAGAGTCATTAAGCAACGGTGGTCTAGAAATAGAACTTCCTTCTGCAAAAAATGACATTTTAACACAAAAACGTTATAGGACCACACTAAGAGTTTAGTGTCCCGCTCTGATACCAAATGAAAAACCGTGTTTTTGCAAATGTCAGTTGTATATAAGAAAATATAAAAACTGTACGCGTTTGCAGCAGCAGAAAGTGATTCTGCTACAGCAAAACTGAACAGGCAGAATATAAAATATTTGCAGAAAAAATAAATAACTTGACACAAGAGATTTATACGTGGTATCAGTGTTCTCCCGAACACTCCTAGTCCACGGGGCCACGCCCGGGGCCACGCCCAGAGAATGAAATCAATTAATAAAGTATCAAAATTACAAAGACAATTGACTTAAACAAGTTTAGACTCCCTCTAAAGAATTGCCGCAATCCTTTGTAATCCACTTTATGAATCTGACTTCTTGAAACACCTTCAAGCCCGAACTCCCTTCGTCTTTGAAGTGTGAGTGCTTACTTCCTCCCGAAGTAAGGCTTCAACAAGTCTTCTCCCGAAGACCAAGTGCTTACTTCCTCCCGAAGTAAGGCTTTATCAAGTCTTCTCCCGAAGACTAATCTCTTGTTCAGTCAAGTAGTTCTTCACAACCTCTAGGATAGAGTAAGAACAGAAATAGAACAACTAGAACCTAGATGAACAACTAGGCTCTCACAAAACAAAGAAACACTCTCTTCTCTCAAAAGATAAATGCAAAAAATGAATAATGGAAGAGGTAATTTGAATGGTTGCTCTCTAGGCTCTATTTATAGAACATAGAAACCAAAGAGGCAACCACAAGTTCGAATTAGCAGCTGTACAAAAACTTTCCTAAGAAAACACGATCTGCTACATCAGAATCGGATGCTGACGCAGCAGATCTGACCAGAAACGGGAAACTTACTAAAATCGAGTCTGATCTTCTATCAATGCTTGATTCCTGCCAAAAACAGATTAGATATTCTGATTGTATCAAGATACAATCGAAATCAATAAGGAAAAGGCAATAATCAAAGTTTCCCTAAAAAAGACAACTTTCCAAAAGAGAATTCCTTCTCTTTTGAGAAGTTTTCAACAAAGGAAAGTTCAGCTGAAAGTGCAACTTTCCAAACAAGGAAAATGGCAACTAAAAACCGAATTTAAAAGGTAAGAAATCGAAAATGAATGCATAGCAATCTTACCATAAATGGAAAAATTATTTTGTCAACTAACTTGCCAAAAAAAGGACTTTACAACTATATATCTACATAGATGATTATAAAGATTGTTTAAATTTTTTTCTTCTCCAAGGTATTTTTATTTCTTTTTTAGATTTTAATAAAGTTAGTATTAACATATACATTAAATAGTATTTTTTTAAAGTTCTTCTTGAGAATATCAAAAATATATTTAGATGTAATAATATATATATTTGGCAGTATTAATTATTATATAATGTAATATGATTAGATATAATAAGGTGAAAAGGTAAAAATTGATATAAAATGTATATTTTAAATAAATAATTAATGAATAAAACACAGAAAACTGTTCCTCTTCTTCTAAATGTATGTTTTAGACAATAATAATTAATACATCAATATTTATTTATATATATATATCTATTTATAAAGAAAAACACAAACATTATGATGTGGCAATTTGTATGATTTCTTCATCCTATTCTTTGATTTCTTAATTTTTTAATTTTTCTAATTTATTTATAATTTTATTTGTTATATATTATTAAATGATCAAGGTGTCTTTTCATTTCTATAACTCACACAATTTATGATATCCATTATTACTATATTACTATTACTAATTCTTAAATGAAAAATAATTTTTGGTGTGCTACAAATAATATTATGCCTCTATTTATATATACATATTTATCTTAAACTATTATAATAGAAGATCAATCTTCCTAAATTTCTAATGGCCAAACTATGAATACGAATAGTCATTCTTAGGATATATTTATCTATATATATATAATCATGCATATATATATTTATATGATATGAGGATGTTGTGAAATGGAAAATCAAGAAAAGAAGATTATGTCAATGCTTTAGATTACTATTTTCAGATTTTATACTCTCTTTCAAATAAAATACTAATAGTTGATAGCCTTGATTTTGATTTATTTTCAATATATCAATGAAATTTTAATATAATCATGTGAAAATGTATGGAGCGGATATGAGGTATTTTTTTCATTTTTTTCTCAAGATATAATTTAAATCTCCATTTTTATGCTTATATATATTTTAATTATGAATATGTATTTTTATTGATTGAGTTCTATAAACAAACATGTTTTTCATAAACAAACATGGATTGATTTTCTATATTGAGTTTTATGTTTTTTTTTCTTCTTAATTTTTTAATTATTTTATTATATCTATTATAAATAAGTAATCTATCTAAATACTAATTCACTAAACAATTTTATTTATATATTTACACATATATTATTTATTGATTAGAAACCTTTAGATCTTGAAATTGATTTATTTTCTCTAATGTAAAACATCAATAAATTTTCAATATAATCATGCTATAAGGTATGGTTCCCTGAATCTATTGAATTTAATGTTTATTTTTTTTTTCTTCTTAATATATCATTTAATCTCTATTTTTATGTTTATATATATATATATATATATATATATATATTCAATTATGAAAATATACTTTTATTCATTAAGTTATATGTTGCAAGTAGTATCTCACGGAACAAACATGGATAAGTTTATATGTTGAGTTCTATGTTATTCTTTTTTCTCAATTTTTTAATTTTTTAATTATAAATTATATAATTTAAGTAAACCTATGTAATTACTAATCCACTAATTAATTTTATATATATATTATATTTATTATTTAAAAACTGTTTTTTTTTTTAAAAAAAAAAACACCGTTACTATACCAACGATTAACAATATGTAACTTATGTAATTACTAATATATTATAATTTAAGTAACTTATGTAATTATTCTAAAAAAAAAAAAGTAACTTATGTAATTACTAATGCACTATGTAAACTAATATAATTTAAGTAATTTAACATAGTTTACCAACTTCTTACATATTTGAAAATAGCAAATTATGTTTCTAATTTCAAAGTTGATATTTTATTTATAATATACACATAAAAATATTATATTATAAATTATATAACTCAATTGGTACAAAAATAAATTAAAATTTTAAAATATTATTAAAGTTGGGTCGAACCCGCGCGAAGCGCGGCTTAGTTCCCTAGTAAGTAAATAAAGGAAGATATGAAATTGAGAAATATTTATTATAGTTTAATAGTTCATTAAAATTTTTTTTTTTTGAAATGAAATATTAATTTCATTGAAATAATTAACATTCTGAATACATAAGATTTTCTAAGTCTTCTGAACCATGAAAAATAGAAATGCTATGCTACAACTAGTGTTAAAACGAGAGTTCCTAACAATGTAGTGTGCCACCCAATTTGCTGATCGTTTAATAAAAAGTAATTGGACATTATGTAATGTAGAAAGTAGAGCTTTGCAATCCCCAACTAGCAAGCCAAATGTTGAGAACATTGTTTGCTGACTGCGTAAAGCTTGTACCGATACCAAGCTATCGGTCTCAATTACTACCCGTTCCAAATGTTTGCCTTTAACTCAACTGAGGGCCTCTTTGATTGCCATGACTTCAATGACTTCAGCTGTAAAATTACCTCCATAACAGCCAGAGAGAGCTGTTATAAGATTGCCAAGATGATTACGAATAACAATGTCAAAGCCACACTTGTTCTCTTGTTCGAAGGTCGTTGCATCGACATTTATCTTGATTGAGTTTTCTTCAGGTTTAGACCATAGCTCAGCGCCATCACCCTTGTTTTCAAGACACAAGGAATTGAAAGTGATTTTATCTTGAGCTTTTTTCCATTGATTAAGAGTTTTGTTTACATATGCAATTATTTCCGTAACAGATGAGCTTTTCTTCTTCCAAATAATTTTATTTCTTGCCTTCCATATTGCCCAACAAGTCATGGAAACACTACACACAATCTCCTCTGAAAGTGATTGGAAGAGCAGTTCCAACCAGCTGCGAAAACTCCCACCAGGATCAAAAACAAAAGTAACCCCGAGTCTACGCCAACAAGCAAGGGCAATTGGACAAGAAATAAAATCGTGACTTGTGGATTCAGCTTGAAACGACACACATGACACAGAATAGAGATCTCCACGTGCTTCGTAGTGAGGTTTAGACATGTAGGAAGACAATTAGAGGAAGCTCTCCATAGAAAATTCCTAGCCTTTGGAGGGATTTGCATATGCCATATACAATGCCAGAAATTAGATGTGCTCTTATTCACATGTGTATTCTTCTGATCTTGAAGAAGATTATAAGCACTTTTAACAGAGAACACACTTGACCTTTCTCCTACCCAGGACCATGTGTCGCTGGTAGCATTTGGACTGAGGGGAATTCCCAAAATTAAGGCAGCTTCATGGTTGTTGAACAAGTCAAGGACAAGATTTGTATCCCAAGCTCGGCTGTCAACGTGAAAGAGTGAGCTGATCTTCTAAGCCAGGATGATTAGTTGACACATAAGGGTTCTGCGAACTAGGCAACCAAGAATGTTGTAAAATACTCACACTGTCACTTGTACTAACTGTTCTTCTAGCCCCCAAACGGACTAAGCTTTGAGAACTCCAGATACTTCGCTAAACAAAATTTGGGTTACACCCAACTCAGCAGAGAGAAAGTCTGATTTCTGAAAATACTTGGCTTTAAAACCTTTACCAGCAAGTGTGTCGGTGCTGCACATTAATCTCCAACCTTGTTTCGCGACATAGCAATGTTAAAGTCATGAAGATTTTGGAAACCCATGCCTCCATCAAGCTTGTGAACTGCCATCCGGTCCCATGACATCCAGATAATGCCCCGTCCTTTACTAGAAGAAGTTTTCCACCAGAATCGAGCCATGAGGTTTTCAATTTCAAGGCAAGTTCAATAAGACTTGATTGTTATTGAATATAGATAAAAAAAAAAAAAGGTAAAAGTTCACATGAAAGTGAGTTATTAATTAAGGAATGAATAAGAGTAGGAGTACTTCAATTGATTTTATATTAATTAAAATTTCTGTCTTCAACTCAATAATTCACAGATTCAAAAATGAAGTATATATATTAATTTTAAAAATCTTAAACTATTAGATTTTGATTTAATGATAAATAATAAAAGGAAATTTTAAATATCTATACTAAATTTAGTTACTTAAATAAAAAATACTAAAAAATATTTATTTTTAACATTATATCAATATATATATATATAAAATATATCTAACTCAAATTCAATATATTTTGGAGAATCATCCTATATACTATATTTATTAACATTTTTTTTATTATTATTTTTACAATTTAGATTGCTCTTGTGGTTGTTCCGTGGGTTGCAATGTGGATTTTGGTCACGACTTAGGTTGCTCTGTGTATTTCTGTATAAATACAAAAAAAATACTTTTAAATATAAAAATGAAGAAATCCCATATATTTTTTTTTATCTCTTTTTCGGCTGAATAACTTTTTTTAAAATTTTTCTCAGCCGACAAAACAACCTTAGCCCGCATAATGTAAAAATGAGATTTTTTTTTAATTAAATAACAAAATTAAGCATAAGAACTTAAATTTTTCTATACCGATTCATGGGTACAAGAGTATAAATATATATTTATATATATAATTTTTGGGTTGTTCATCAAACTGCTCAAACTGCCCGCACTGTAAAAAAAAATATGGTTTGAAATTATTTGCAGTGCTGTCGCAGTTTGAATTTTTCTTAAACCGCGCAGTGCGGTGCAATTTGCGAGTTTGAATTGTTAATATGCGGTTTAAATTACACCACACTGCACATTATAAAAATTCCAATTTTTATATTTATTTAGGTCCAATATGTGAAGGTCCAGCCCAAAACTCACTAATTATTGTATTGTTAAAACTTAAATTTTTTTCATATTTATTTTTTAAGTCTTATGGTATTTTTGATAAGTGTTGCTCAAGCTTTGTGGTATTTGTGATAGTTTAATTATTTGTGGTAGTCCAAACTACAGAAACTGTAAAAATCGCACCACACTGCATCATTTTTTGCAGTGCAATTTGTGCAATTTTTTAGTTTTGCGATGTGGGTGTAGTTTAGAAAATTAAAAAAACCGCATGTGTGGATTGATTTGAAAAAATAGTCAAAAATCACACACCACCCACATCGTGAACACCCCTAATATACGTATGTATATAAATGTCTCATGAGTGAACGAGATGGGTTCCAAGAATGGTCTCAGGGGACCTAGGCAAAATTGAGAGAGAACTAGGGTGTCAATACGAGGAGAAAGTTGCACTATGGAAAGCTTTTAGTTAGAGAAGGTAAGCCTATTGCCCAAATTGATTCAGATGAGGTAGATGAGGAAACATCATATAGGTAGATTGTTATTGTTTGTGTTGTGTTAAGGGCTAACCCAACTTTTGTTGTATTTGAGGGCTTTGTTAAAAAGAATATGGGGGCATCTTAGTACTGAGAAGATTGTGCTTATGAATTCTAATTTTACAATTTTTAATTTCAGAGATGAGACTACTAGGAATGTTTTAGAATCTGAAGTAGTGCATTTTGATCGCAAACCAATGATTTTGAGGCCTTGGTCTATTGATTCATATTCTCTTAAACTAATTTATTCAATATTTATTTGGATTAGATTACATAATTTGGGTCTCCAATATTAGGTTTATAAATGCCTTAGTGCTTTAGTTAGTACAATTAGAAAAACCAATTATGGTTAATATTGTTGAGAGGTTAATGGTAAAGTTTGTAAGGGTGTTGGTTGATATGGTGATCTCGGATAATCCTCCTAGAGTTATCAATTTTCTTAATGGGTAAGTACTACTCCTTCGATGGGTTAAGACAATTTAGCTTATGGTGTGAAGATTTTTTTTGAAGATATTAGGTATTTACAGTAGAGTCTCGTGGTAAGAAAACATTTTTTCAATTTGACCTGGTTACGAATCAGAAACGTGTTTTGGAAGGAAGGCCTTGGATTTTTCAGAATTGTTTGTTGGATCTAAAGGAACCAGATGAGTATTCATATAAAAAAACGATGGTGTTTGATCTGGATGATTTCTTGGTACAGGTCCATGTCCAAAGTATATAGATTTGAATTAGGCAAAAACCCTTTGCCATGTGTGATCGAACGACGTTTGGCACTGGATAAAACAATTATCTTCTTTCCTTTACGTTATGAGAGGTTGTCGAAACTATAATATTTCTGTGATACTCTAGGGCGCCCCATGAAAGAAGGATTATTTAAGCCAAAGGATGTTGGTGGAGAGGAACAATTAAAGTATGGTGATTGGATTCATGCTCTATTTTTGGATAAAATCACCAGGCTGGTTTTTAAGAATCTCGAGGTAAGGATATGGGTGGTTCTTCGTCGATCTCTGGTGATGTGGTCGAGAGGGGTGTGGTCAGAAAGGGATTTAGAGGGCGCGATTCTTCTTCTGCTGCAACTGTGATGGGGGTATCTTCTAATAAAGGAAAGTGTATTGACATCAATGCGCTATCGAAATGGCACCCAATCTCTCGAATCTTTAACAAAGAAAATATGGAAAAAGAGAATCGCTTGGAATATTCTAATATAAAGTTATCTTGTAATGTATCAAAATCCAAAATAACTGTTCAATCCCAAGATTTGAGTAAACTTTTAATTCAAATAATTTAGTATTTGATAATAAGAATTTAGATACACCTTGTGTATCAAATATTAGGATAGATAGTAATGGGGAAGGCTCTACTTCTAAGATGATTGATGAGGTGCCCGTTGATGGGGTTAATGGTGGGGTCTCTCATATGGTGCCTTCTAGTCCTCTACATTCCGATGTTGGTATTTTGAATGGGGCCTAGGTGTAATAAGTTACTATTCACGTATCTCCCACGCAAGATGGTCCTTTTGGTGCTAATGGTTTGAGGTTGGCTAAGCATTATGGACCGAATATGTCTTTACAGTCTGATGTTGGATCTCTTAGGCGTGACTCTTCTAAAATGGCTAATAAAAAAGGTAAACTCAAGGTTTCTTTCAATGACAAAAGTGGTGCTTTACAGGTGAAGTCCAAAAGCTAAAAGGCTAAGGAGCTACTTAATCCTATTTAGCTCTTACAATGGCTCCTGAATGTTCACATGAGGTTCCAGTGGGTGTGGTGACTTGTACTCGACTGAATTTGATGATGGTGTAGGGTTGGTGGTCTTGTGGAGCTGGGCCACCGCACATTATAAATTTCTTATCTTGGAATGTTCATGGATTGGGGAATGATCGAACGTTCAAAATTTTAAAATCCTACGTTAAATAGCTTTTTCTTAATATTGTTTTTCTTTTTGAAACTCACATCTCTCACTCATCTTTAGAATTAATGCGTGTTTGTATGGGTTTTGTAAGAAAGTTAGGGTTGAGAAGGTGGGTCATAGATGGGATTTATGTTTGTTTTAGATTGATAATCTTAAAGTTGTCTTAAAGGGTTATTCTAAAATTCACATTGATGTTATGGTGCGGTCTCATGGTGATGTTTGGTGGGTATATATTGGTTTGTATGGGCAACCGACTGTTTGTTTGCATTCTCAATTTTGGTTTTTGATGGAGAGATTGACTGTGGTTTTTCAGCACCATGGATGAGAGGTGATGATTTGAATGAATTCTCTATTTGCATGAGAAGTGTGGGGGTCCTCTGTGGGCTCGAGGTCTTATAGATGGTTTTCATAGGGCCCTCTCTAAAACTGGTCTTATTGATATAGGGTTTGAGGGTGCTTGGTTTACATGGTGTAATAAGCACAAGGATGGTACTTTCACTTAAGAGAGGTTGGATAGAATGATTTGCAACTCCAATTGGCAATCTTTGTTTTCTAATTCCTTTATTTCTCATTTAAAACTTTGGTGTTCAGATCATAGCCCGCTTTTTATGCTTGCTAATGAAACTTGTGAGAAGCCACAATTCAAGGTTCGATTTTATTTTGAAACGACTTGGGTGGATGAAGATAAATGTTGTGATATTTTCACTTCTCACTGGAATTCCTTAACGGGTGGTAGTATTGGTGGCATTTAAGAGAAAATTAATTAAAGAAGTGTCCAGTGTGTTTAAGGGTGGAATGGTAAGGTGTATAAGCGAATACATGGTACAATTAAAGAAAAAAAAAGAGTTGCCTTGCTTAAATAAAAATCTTGATATTCACTCATGGCCGAATCATTAACAAACGAAAAAGAATTGATGTTTTGATGTATAAGGATGAGAAGTATTGGGCCTTGAGAGCTAAGAATTCATGGCTTAAGTATGGTGGCAAAAAATCTTCTTTATTTCATCAAAGTGCTTCTCATTGCAAAAAGAAGAATCTTATTGCATGCATCTTTGATGATAATATGCAATGGATAGAGGAACTTTGAGGTATTGCTACTTTTTTACGGTATTTTGAGATTTTTTTTATGTCTCGATGGCCTTCTATGGATACTATGAATCATGTGTTGAAATCGGTTCCTATCCAGGTCACAAATGAGTTGAATAATGTTGATGCGGCCTTTTACTGAAGCTGATGTGCATGTTGTTTTATTCCAAATGCACCTGAGCAAATGTATGGGAAAAGATGGTATAGGAACTGGATTTTATCAATAATTCTGAAATATTATTGGTCATGATGTGTGTCAAGCTTGTCTTGGCTTGATTGATGAACTTGTACATTTAATTATATTAATGAAACTATTATTACTTTGATTCCCAAGGTGAAGAATCCTACTCGAGCTAATGATTTCAGGCCCATTATTCTATGTTATGTGCTTTATAAGATTATTGCTAAGATGATTACAAATATGCTCCATGAAGTGATGAATAATAGTATTTTGGAAGAACAAAGTGCTTTTATTCATGGTCACCTTATTTATGATAATGCTATGATTGGTTTTAAATGTCTAAATTCTATTAGGAGGCATAAGAAATGTCAAAAAGGTTTATTAGCTTATAAGACTGACATGACTAAAGTCTATGATAGAGTTGATTAGGCTTTTCTCAGTGGAATGATGGAGAGAATGGGATTCCATTCGGGTTGGGCTATTTTGATTATGAGATGTATTACCAAGGTGTCATATGTTGTCAATGTTAATAGGGACATCATTCGCAACACTATTCCTTCTTGTGGTCTTATGTAAGGGGAAACACTTTCCCCTTTCCTTTTTCTTATTTGTATGGAGGGGTTTACTTCAATTATAAAGCAATAAATCTGATTGAATAGCATCTCCAGTGTGGTATACGGTCGGCATTGTCCTATGATTTTCATTCTCCTCTTCGCTAATGATAATTTCTTTTTATTGGAAACTACTTTGGAAATCTAATTTCAAGGAATTTCTTTTACTTTACAAAACTCCTCGGGCCAACTTGTGCTTTTTTTCACCTCATATGTTTGGGTCACTTTTTGATACTCTTCGCCTGTACTTTGGGAGTCCCCTTAGTTCATTGCCATGATAAATATTTGGGTTTACATTGCTTTGCGAGTAAGAGTAAGAGTGGGCTATTTCAATCAATTAAAGATAAAATTTGGGATAAATTTTTTGGTTGTAAGTCTAATCTCTTTTTGTCAGGTGGTCATGAAGTGCTTTTGAAGTATGAGATACAAGTTATCCTGACTTATGCTATAAATCTATTTCAGTTATCCATTAGTATTATGAATAAAATTCTTAGTATGTGTGCCCGATTTTGGTAGAGTGGGGATAATAAGTTGTTGGGATTTTATGCCCTAAATAAAACCCAGTTCAATACAATCTGGTTTGTTATCAATAAAAGATTAGAAGTTATTTATGTTTACATGTAGTTTTCATGTTTATGGTTTAATGTGTACAAAATCTGTTAAATCCAAAATATATAGTTATTCACAATTACAGTGTTGTCAACACAGTGGAAGGTAATTGTGATTATAAGCTTCAAAAGATAATGTCCCTTGATTCATCAGTGCATTGGATTTACACTGATGTGATAGTTAGCAATAAAGTATACTTACACCTTGGATAAGTGTTATGTTCTTTCCAAAATATTGGCAAAATATGCTAGTTTTGGATGTATAGAGTATACATTGGACTGGGACCGATATTGATCTTGGTAAAGATATTATAATCTTACCGTTGTATCTTTCTAAGTCAATATCACTGGTTGATCTTAGATCAAAAGATCTTAATCCTGACATGGTTAGGTTCGATCTCAAGAGTGTTATTTGTGTTCTTTGATTTGTTAGTTAAGCCTACCTTTTGGTCCGGGTGATACGTACTTTTTGGGAACATGATAGTACAATTGAGTGGGAGCGCTAGACATAGATATGGAATCTATAGCTTTTATCTGGACATAGAAGTGAAATGATGATTTCCTTCGAGCTTGGCTTAATAGAGATAAATGGAAGAGCTCTTGTTTCAGTAATTATATTAGTTTACTGAAATATCATTTATAGGACGCTAAGTGTTTTAAGGATAAAATACATTGACGGGTGAAACGGTAAATTTGTCCCCACTCGGTGTAAATCATCTGTAGAGGATCTTTGATTATTGGGATTAGAACGATGGTTAAATGCTTATAGCGTATCTATATCATGGAACATATAGATCGTTCTATATAACTGAGAGTGCAATTCTAAGTTCTATAGTGGTTTAATGAGGGATTAATAAGTTAGGAAATTTACTTGGTAAATTCTAGATCTGCTTATTGGAAGCTCGGTTATATAGGCCTATGATCCCCACACTTGTTGAGACAATACTACTTGTAAGACTCAGTTAATTGATTTTAATTAATCAATTATAATTCTAAAATTAGACTATGTCTTATTTATGAATTTTCACTAAGTTATGACTTGATTGTGAAGAAATAGAATTTTAGGGTTTATTTGTTAATTAAGAGACTTTATTAAGTCTAATTAATAAATATGTTAAATGACAATTTTATTTGATAATTAATTTTAATTATTAAATAAATAGTTTTGGCATTTATAGGGTTGAAAGTGCAAAAAGTGGTATTTGTGAAAAATAGATAAATAGTTGAAAAAAATGGCAAAAATCTAACTAGTGTTGGGCCCACTTCATGGTCGGCCACTAGTGCCTATTTTTGCTCTATTTTTATCATTTTTTATTCCAAATAAATCAACACTAACCCTAGTAGAATTAGTATAAAAAGAAGAGTAAGGTCTCTTAAGCCAACTAATGACTCTTTACCTAGTTTTCACAACTAGAGAGTTTGAGACTTCTTCTTCTTCTTTTCTCTTCTCTAATTCGAAACTCTTAGTCTTTCTTCACCATTAAAATTTGGGCTATAGTGATAGAGTACATGCCCACACATAACAAGTTGGTACTCAATCATAGTGTGTAAGACTGTGAAGAATCCAAATCAACAAAAGGAGAATCGGGCTCAGATCTTGGTGATACTCTGCTACAGAAAGGATACAAGGGTTAGAGATCTGAGTGTTCATTAGCAATTTAACGCCGTAGAATCTTGAAAGATATGTATTATTTGTAAGTATTTTATTCTTAGTAACGATCACCCTAATGGTGGCTGCTAGGAGTAAGACTTACAAAAGTATGAAACAATGGTGGAAGCTCATAAGATAGTATGACCTTGACTCCTGCCTAAACGGGACAACGCTAGATTCTCATCTTGATCAAATAAAAGGTTGCTAGAATATTTGTCATTTTAGATGAGCTGACTACTCTATTCAATGGATGATATCTTTGACTCTCGCCTAAACGGGACACTGGTATCAGTTTGTTGGAAACCTTAGAAATTATTTAGGATTGTATGTTTTAGTATTTTCACTAGTCATTCCTACTTGCTAATTGCTAAGAATTTCTGAATGTGTATGATTTTGTGTTAAACCTTACTTGATTTCTATTTATTGATGCTTGTAGTACCCAATATGACTATGAACAACCCCATGGTGTCACTGTTGACTGACAACAAGCTCTATGGAGCTAACTTTGTCAAATGGAAAGGGAACATTAATATTGCTCTCATCGGTGAAAATGCCCTGTTTGTATTGACTGAAGAGGCTCCTAAGCAGCCAGGTGAGAATGCGACCAAGGCAGCCAAGGAAAAGTTCGAGCGTTCGCAGAATGCTAACAACAAAGTCCGATACTTTATGCTGTCTAGCATGGTCGACACCTTGAAAACAAGATTTGCTAACACTCTCACGACTGCAGATATCATGAAACAGTTGACTGAACTGTTTGGGATGGCGTCAATTCAAGCTCGCTTTGAGGCAACCATGAATTTTATCAATGCACAGATGAAACCTCATCAGAATGTGCGTGATCACCTGCTCCAAATGACTAGTTACTTCCAAGAGGATGAGAATCATGGAGCTATTATAGATCAGACAACTCAAGTGAGTTTGATTTTGAATAGTTTGACTCCAGCTTTTCTGCCTTTTACATCAAATTATGTCATGAACAAGTTGGAGTTTTCCTTCCACGAGTTGATCAACAACCTTCAGACATTTGAAAATTTGATTAGAGGACCACAAAAAGGAGGAACTAAAGCTCCTAGTTCTTGCACTGCTAATGGTACGACCAAGGCTGAGGCAAACATTGCCTCTGCTTCGGAACCCAGCAAAAAGAAAAATTGGAAGAATAGCAAGAAGCCTCTTAAAGTTGTTAAAATGGCTAATAAGAAAAAGGCTGCTAATCAAAATGCAAAGCAAAAAGGAAAGTACTTCTATTGCAACAAAAAGGGCCACTGGAAACCCCAATGTCCTAAGTTTTTGGCAAAGAAATAAGGTATTTCTATTTATGCTATAAACTCATGTGTTTTAGAGAATTATTATCCCCTTGGGTTATTAATTCTGGATCTAATAACCAAGTTTATTTTCTTCTTATTTCAGCTCCAGCTAGTTAAACTTGGATTGCTATCCTAGCGAGTTAAGTCAGATGGTTGGACAGAAGGGTGGAGATTGTCCAAGTGAAGATGAAGCTCGAAATATACTTATAATTTTTGATTTAATTATTTCAGTTTATGAACAATTTAGTTTCAATTATTGGTTTGGGATTTTATTCTCCATTTCATAATTTTGCACACAATTCATTATGACAATTTTGAGATTATTAATAAAATTTTCTCTTTAAGATATTTTGTTATGAATTGCTTTTATGAAATTAAGCTTCATTTTTCTTTAACTTGTGTATGCCAATACCAATTATATTTATATATTTATCATGTTTTGTATGTGTTTGCGTTTTATTATTGATACAAAATCTATGGTATATTGTTCTCTGCAAAGAGATAATACCACATAAATACTTAGAATTTAAAATTCAATGTTTATGAATAATTGTTACTTCTTAAGCAATTACTAAGATTTTATTTAATTAAAAGATCTTTTGATCTGATAGGGGTGGAAGAAGTTAAGAAGTAATATATGCAGTTCAACGATCTTTTATATCTATTGAACTCTAGACTATATTCATAACTCCACATGATCTCTATAACACTTAGGGGTGGATGAAGCTATTGATATATGTAGTTCATTTGAACTCTAGACTATACTCAATACACCACAGAATCTCTATGACACACATATTTTGATTAAGACATGGATGTAATATAATGAATAAATTAGCAAATTATTAAAACTTATTCTTGATCTTATTTTTTTGTTCCAATTAATATGTTACTGTTGTGATAGAAAATGATACTAAAAAAGTTCTTGGACATAGTATCACAGTACCTTATTTGAGTGGGAGAATATTAAAATTCTAAGCCCATCTTTATTTGGATGAAAATAGTGATAGATTACTATGTTATGATCATGATATAAACTTTAGAATTTAACTGAGAAAGTAAATCTAACCATTCATATGGATAGAAATAACTTATCAGAATTATGAGGATAAGATAGGAACTTTTGCAAAGTTTATTCGAATGACTTCGGCAAAATCCCTAATCCTCATGAAATATTTTTTGGTATCTCTAATAATTACTTAATCTCAAGCAAGTATTGTACATTAATGTTAATACTAAATTGCTATGTTGATGACTTAGTCTAGAAGAAACTTATAGTTTCAGACTAAGATAATATGTCACAACAAGATATCCCTGAGAAACAATAGTAAGAGGTTAAATGTACTTCTATGTATGAATTTAACCAGACTCCTACTATTGAGTGAGAGCCATCTAAGATGTAATCAAACAAGGAACATTAGGAGACAGTCAAGAAAAATCTCTGAAAGTAACCTATATGTAAGATGATAGGGGTGTATATTAGAATCCTTATATCTACACCAACTCATAACCTATTCGAGATGGTGGTTACTCTAAGGGTGGAGGAATTATTTTAGAAGGATGTAAAAACCCATCTATAATAAATTAAGTTCCATCACTGAAGCTACATAACTTTGTTGTTTTCGAAAAGCACTGGAAAGTTATTCAAACTGAAGAAAGTTCTTAACTCTATTCCAATTTTGGATAGAATTAGAGATATGTCTTCTGTTTATTCAGATGCACTTAATAAAAAGTAAAGAATTCAGTATCCCTAGAGGAGTAATGCATATAGAATATGATGTTGCATAATGTTTTATGAACACAAAGGAAGTAATGGTGGAGAGAGCAGTAGCTTACCACAGACTTACAGCTCTAGTAATTTGGGTTTAGTCAAATACACTACACTTGATTTGGATATCAAGACAATAGATTGATTGAAATGCACTACTTGTTTTATGTTAGTGCAAGTGGGAGTTTGTTTGGATTTTATACCCTAAATAAAACCTACTTCAATACAATCTGATTTGTTATCAATTAAAGATTAGAAGTCATTTATGTTTACATGTAGTTTTCATGTTTATGGTTTAATGTGTACAAAATCTGTTAAATCCAGAATATATAGTTATTCACAATTACAGTGTTGTCAACACAGTGGAAGGTAATTGTGATTATAAGCTTCAAAAGATAATGTCCCTTGATTCATCAGTGCACTGGATTTACACTAATGTGATAGTCTACGATAAAGTATACTTACACCTTGGATAAGTGTTATGTTCTTTCCAAAATATTGGCAAAATATGCTAGTTTTGGATGTATAGAGTATACATTGGACTGGGACCGATATTGATCTTGGTAAAGATATTATAATCTTACCGTTGTATCTTTCTAAGTCAATATCACTGGTTGATCTTAGATCAAAAGATCTTAATCCTGACATGGTTAGGTTCGATCTCAAGAGTGTTATTTGTGTTCTTTGATTTGTTAGTTAAGCCTACCTTTTGGTCCGGGTGATACGTACTTTTTGGGAACATGATAGTACAATTGAGTGGGAGCGCTAGACATAGATATGGAATCTATAGCTTTTATCTGGACATAGAAGTGAAATGATGATTTCCTTCGAGCTTGGCTTAATAGAGATAAATGGAAGAGCTCTTGTTTCAGTAATTATATTAGTTTACTGAAATATCATTTATAGGACGCTAAGTGTTTTAAGGATAAAATACATTGACGGGTGAAACGGTAAATTTGTCCCCACTCGGTGTAAATCATCTGTAGAGGATCTTTGATTATTGGGATTAGAACGATGGTTAAATGCTTATAGCGTATCTATATCATGGAACATATAGATCGTTCTATATAACTGAGAGTGCAATTCTAAGTTCTATAGTGGTTTAATGAGGGATTAATAAGTTAGGAAATTTACTTGGTAAATTCTAGATCTGCTTATTGGAAGCTCGGTTATATAGGCCTATGATCCCCACACTTGTTGAGACAATACTACTTGTAAGACTCAGTTAATTGATTTTAATTAATCAATTATAATTCTAAAATTAGACTATGTCTTATTTATGAATTTTCACTAAGTTATGACTTGATTGTGAAGAAATAGAATTTTAGGGTTTATTTGTTAATTAAGAGACTTTATTAAGTCTAATTAATAAATATCTTAAATGACAATTTTAATTGATAATTAATTTTAATTATTAAATAAATAGTTTTGGCATTTATAGGGTTGAAAGTGCAAAAAGTGGTATTTGTGAAAAATAGATAAATAGTTGAAAAAAATGGCGAAAATCCAACTAGTGTTGGGCCGACTTCATGGTCGGCCACTAGTGCTTTTTTTTTTCTCTATTTTTATCATTTTTTATTTCAAATAAATCAACCTTAACCCTAGTAAAATTAGTATAAAAAGAAGAGTAAGGTCTGATAATCAAACTAATGACTCTTGACCTAGTTTTCACAACTAGAGAGTTTGAGATTTCTTCTTCTTCTTTTCTCTTCTCTAATTCGAAATTCTTAGTCTTTCTTCACCATTAAAATTCGAGCTATAGTGATAGAGTACATGCCCACACATAACAAGTTGGTACTCAATCATAGTGTGTAAGACTATGAAGAATCCAAATCAACTGAAGGAGAATCGGGCTCAAATCTTGGTGATACTCTGCTACAGAAAGGATACAAGGGTTAGAGATTTGAGCGCAAGGAGTCATTTAATTTCGCTGCAACCAATGTAAGGTTTCTTAAACTTTATATGTGTTTAAATTCCATTGTTTTATAAATTCATATTTAGGATGTTAAACAACATACATGGTAGTAGATTTAGATCCTAGTAAAACTATAATCCAACATAAGCATCGTAAGATGCACTAATGCACTTGGTCCGAACTTTGTTGGCAGAAATCTGATGGTAGTATGAGATTTCAGGACATGTTTTTAATCAATCAATCTCTCATGGCCAAACAAGCAACTCACCTATAAAACTATTAGGATTTTTTGGTTTCTAAGGTTATGAAAACATTCTACTATCATAATAGTTCTGTGTTAGAAATGGAAGAAACAAAGTGAGCTTGTTTTCTTGGGAAAAGCATCTTATGGGGACGTGATTCGTGGAATGATGGCACTCGTTAGCTAGTTGGGAGAGGTGATACTATCATTGATCTATAAACTCGGTAGGAGGCCTGCATCGGGAGATGATGCAATTTCGTGTCAAACCTTTTTGGCAAAATACCTTCATGGCTCAAATACTTTCTTGTCTCTCACTTCTCTTGGTGCTGCTTCTTTTGGGGCAAGAGGAATTTTTTATACTCGAGATCATTTGAGGAACGAGTCTTGCTACTTGGTGGGTAATGGGGTAGTGGCTGTTCCATTGACATACTTAAGTCTCCTTGGATTCCATGGTTGGATTTCGAATACTACATAGTTGCCTTGAATCCATTACCTTTCAACTTTTCTTCTTATGTTACTCCTTATCTTACCTCAGTATTGGGTGATTGGGACTCGAATAAGCTTCAGGCTTGGTTCATTCCAAGTTTTGTCGAGTCAATTTACTTTGTTCAAAGACTCTCGTCCTTTCATCGAGATGAAATTTTTTGGAAAGATGCTAGGAACTTGTGATCCTATTTGGCAGAAACTTTGGAGATTACAAGTTCAAGAATTTCATGAGTTCTTTTTGTGAAAGTTGGATAGAGATATTTTGCTGTTTGGAAGTCGTTTAAGTAGATAATTGCCAAGATTGCTCAATGCAGGTGTTGATTCGTTTCAGTATCTTTGTCTCAGTGTTTCTTGGCCAGAGGTGTTTGGTTCTCCAGTCAGTGGGGTTTACATAGTGAAGACTTGGATTTTGACCGTCTGTTGGACTTGTTAATAGGGGTGAGCAAAAAATCCAAGAAACCGACCAAACCGAGTACACTGACCGTCTGAACACTGAAAAAATCGACATCGAAGAAACCAAAAACCGAAAAAACTGCCTTCGGTTAAAACCGCCTTAACATGGTCGGTTTTAGTGTCAATGGCAAACCGACCGATTAAACCGAGAACCGACCGAACATGTATATTATATATAATATATATTAGTTTTGTACATATTTAATATACAATTTTATTAAACTAATTTTACTTATATCTTTTTTATTTAAAGTCTCAATTATTCATTGCTTTATTTTATTATAATTTGATGCATTTACCTATTATATACACACATTCATAAAATAATACGAGTTTTTTAATATAACTCATTACTATATTAGTAATAGCACAAATAATTTGAACAAATTTTAAAAAAATTTATTTTACATTATTTATTTAACTAAGAAAGTTTTATTTTTAAATTATATAATATTTGATACAATATTCTAATTTTTTAGTTTTCAAATAATTATAAAAAATTTAAAAACTTATTTTTTTAAAAAAAAAAATTAAATTCGGTTTGGTCGATTTAAACTGTGGATTAAAACGGTCAATTTTTTTACATTTTTATAATGGTCAGTCGGTTTTCGGATTAGAACCATAAAAACCGAAAACTGAATTTTGGATTTTTTTTTTGTGTAAAAAACCGACCGTTGCTCACCCCTTGTTAACTTGGACTCTGAATCTAAACTTCTTACAGGTTTCTTCTTCCCCAATCCTTGTGTTTTTCAATATTTTTGCTAGTTGTGTTTGTCTTGAACTTTGGACAGCTAGGAACAAAGCCTATCATAAAGGCCTCACATCGACGGTGGCTGGTGTTAACGCCTTGGTTTCCTCTTCTCTAGCACAGTTGAACCAAGCTTAAGAAAATTCTTTTAATACCGTTTCTGCTATTCCTTGAGACAGTGGTAGACCCAGGATGTGATGTAAGGGTGGGCTAAATAAAACCCATAACAATTTATGACAAGTTGTGGCCAAGTTGTATTGGTATAGCAATTTCTTCTCTTGCTAGTGGTCACAAGTCCAATTTTAAGAACTTATACTTTGTAGGTTTTTTTTTTTTATTTTAGAAAAAAGAACGAGTGGATTCAAACCATAATCTGTCATATAAAATTAAGGGATTATTTCACAAATACACAAAAATAACAAAAAGATTACAAAAATACAATTTTACGAAATTTTAAACATTCTTACAATTTTTTTGATTTTATTTACAGAAAATACGCTCTTTTTATGTTGTACTCTTGTTAATTTATTGTTGATTTTTTGTTATCTGTATGTTATTTTTTGTTGTTATTTTGATATTATTTTCATGTTATTTTTAAGTAGTTTTCTTGTTGTTTTCGTGTTGTTTCTATAAAAAAACCATAAAAATGTAAAAAAAAAAATCTATAAGCGTAAAAATATAATTTTTTTTACAAATAATAGTACCTTATGGTTCTTAACTAACTGTGCTACCTAACTATTGTAAGCGTACATTAGCAACAATTTTATATAGCATATTTTGAAATTTCAGGGTAGGCTTTAGCCCTCCCTGGTCTCAACATAAGTCCGCATGTGCCTCGAGATTAGGGGTGGGCATCCGATCCAATCCAACCTTTTTTTTCTCATCCGATCCAATCCAATTAGTAATTGGATTTGGAAAATTATCATCCGATCCAATCCAATTAGACCTCAAAATCCAATCCAATCCAATCCAATTACTAATTGGATTGGATCGGTTTTATAATTGGATATCCAATTACACACCTAAATTTCAATATTAACTTAAAAATATAAAGAAAAATACGTAAAAAACTAAGTATCACTTTTTATTTAAGTTTAATACTTCATAAATATACTATTCTTACAAGTGTATTGTAGCTAAAAGATTTAAATAAATAAAATAATAATATTTCTAAGTAATAAAATAGAACAAAACATCATAAAAATAAATACACTAAACAATCAAGTGTTACAAATTTAACAAACAAAAAAAAAAATCTAATAAAAATATAATAAATATTTATTATATTTTTCAATATTTCTTATTATATAAATAATTTTTAATATATATAAATGTAATTAGATTGGATCGGTTTTTAATTGGATTTTGAGATTGACATCCAATAACCGATCCAATCCAATTAGAATCCAACTTTTAGCATCCAATCCAATCCAATTATAATTGGATATCCAACTTTTTGTAATTGGATTGGATTGGATCGGTTCGGTTCAATTGGATTGGATTGGATGATGCCCACCCCTACTCGAGATGCAAGTTGTTTGGCCTTCTATCTTTTGAGTTCACTGATTTAAATAAAATTTATTCTTTGAACTTTTAGGGGGCCAGATGCTTTGGCCCATCATTTTTTTAGAAGAATAAAAAAAAAAGAATTTACAACAAAAGCCTAACTTTTAAGAATGTAGGGGAATTCTATTTCTATCATATGAGAAAGTAACTACCCCATTAGTATTTGCTTTAAAATGGAATATGAGAAACATAAAGAGGTACCAAAACTAATTAAGCTTTAACGATTTTAAAAGGGGAACCATCAGAATCTACTTACAAAATAGTGGAAGTTTTACACATACAGACAGGAGTTCTAAACTTTTGACTAATTTGCAATTGCAACTACTTTTCTCAGTTTGGATCAAATGGTCCAGCTGTAGAAAAGGATATGAATAGTTTGGATTAAGGTAAGTGAAATTTTAAACTTGGAATAATCATGCAAAATAGCAAATAAAATAATATACTAGTAGCTATGTTTTGACTTAATACCAATTTTAAATGTAGATTCGAATTTATCAATATTTTCAATAATCAATACACAATTGAGAAGGTGTTCTTTTTTACTGTTTTGTTGACCTAATGATCTGGTATCGAATCAAAACACATATGCCTACAATAGTATAATCCTGATAAAATAACCAGTACCCATGTTCCTGTTCCTCCACGTAGTTGGAGTAAACAGTAAACTACAAGTTTCATGCATGTGCTAAATTGCTAATCATTGAAATACACATATATGATATATTTATATATATATATATGAAAAATGCTAAAGGGCACCAGTAGTGCCTAACACGCTCTTATGTGTCAATATCGCTATTAGTCCAACTAAGTATCGAGTCCCATATAGTTTAATATAATAACTTTTAAAGAGTATCGCCAGCCAATCGCAACGCGACATGTCGAGAAGGTGCTAGGCACTACTGGTGCCTAATAGCAATGCTCATATATATATATATATATATATATATATATATATATAAATTTATATCTAGAAAGTAGGGCTGTTTTAAATTAGACCATTTTGGGCACCAGTGGCACCGCATGATTGGTTAACGATATTCTCTAAAAGCTATTCTTTAATTTATATGAGACCCGATATTTAATTACACCAATAACAATATAACACCGAAGAAAATACTAAAGACCAGTGAGAACTTTTAGTGATTCTCTTTAGATCACTATCTATATACATAAAAAATAAAACAAATAATGGTTTGATTAAGAAGCCACATGGCATGTTAAAGATGCGGCTACTTGCATACTAGTTTAGGACCTTTAGGTTGGCCCCACAGCCACAAATCAAAGAGAAAGAAGGAAAGTAACGCGGTTTACATTTACAACTCACCAATTTCTAGTGAAATGAAACCATGGAAACAGCTACAGAAAGGCAAAAATGCTCATTATATTTATGTTGGTTGATTGCTGCTCTATAGTTTTCAAAAGAAGCACAAACAAACGAAACATTGGCAACCAAAAACTAAGAGCATGTTTATTATCTTAAAATTTCTTATGGATTTGATTAAATTTCTTCTAAAATTCATAGAGGAATGCTTAAAGACGACCCGAGATGAGTGAGGTTCGGTCAACAGAAACCCGCCTAACCACAATACTCAAGTCCAGCTTACTCTTCAGAATAGTGCTTCACAATAAAAGACCAATAAATCTTCTAAAGCTAGTTGGGTATTTTATAGTATAGACAATGACAACATTCTTCAATCACCTGGCACCTCAATTCTCAACTATTCAAAGTATCACTAAACTAACTACACATGACAAACATTTGGACAAGATTTATAAGCAATAGCAGTCTCATCAAACAATAACACATACATATACAAAAAAATCAAACTACCATTGCAGGGGTATCACAAGTTTTCCATAATAGAAATATACTGAACATTCAACACTAGGATTTACCGATAGCACGCTTGTTAAGGCCATGAAAGAAACGGTGTTTCTTTCTCTTTGAATGTCGTCGCGTATTCTTTGACACTACGTAAGGGACAAACTGTACCTGCAGATATTAAAAAATGTTTCAATCTTTTCCCTTTCGAAACAAAGCAAATTCTTCTAGAAAACGGAAGGCCATATAAAAAATAAAGGATACATAGATAAGAAACCTTTGAGTTGTTCCGTATGCCAAAATCTTGAAGTTTGGCCTTGTCATCTAGTAGCTTCTCGTTCTGGTATGATAGGCAAGAATTCCCCCATACATGCTTCCTACATGTTCAAATTAATGACGATTAATCCTAACCATTTTAAACAAAACACGATAAATAACGACAACAGTACAAAAACAACAAAGTAAAGAAAAACGATAGAAGTGAATTTTGTTCCAGCAAAAAAGAAAAACCACAGAAGTACAATTAAAGAAATGGCAATTATCCCTTCAAAAACAATTGTTTACTAGCATCAACTAACAAGAGAGGAAAAACTAGTAAATTTACAAAACTAACCATGAAATATGACGATGTCCCATATTGGATTGCTCCACCTCATTTACATTTTGCTTGATTGCAAGCTTAAGATCCTTGACAGTAGCAGAATTCATCACTGCCACATCTTGCCAAAAATAAAAAATATATACATACAAATGATTCCATTATCAGTTAAATGAGCCGAGCCTACTAGTATTATTATTAGCTTTGAACAGATGTTCTTCATTACATGTTTTCCTAGAAAATATCTAGTTGAAGAAAAACTGGATATGACAGAAATAAAGTACCAAAAGAAGTGTCATCAAGCTTGAGGATGGTGATCCGCATGGCACTACCCAACTCGAGGCTTATGAGGGTATCTACTTCCAATAAAGTCGGGTTATTGGAGACATCAGCCAGAATTGGATCTTCCAGAAGAGCAGCCAGTGTTAGTGATGACATCAACCTTGCCGTCTTCATACTTTGACTATTGTAACTTTCAATTATCACATTTTCTTCTTCCTTTGCACTCGATTCTAACTCCATCAGATTCAGTGGTGAAAGAAGCAACCCAACTTGGATTGTAGGATCTCCAACTCTCACTTGCCTGAAATTCTTACTTGGGAGTTAATTGTGAAAAAAGGGGTCAACAAAGTCCAGTTGAAAATTAGATTGCGTTAGGTTGGGAGGACTAAAAAAATAAGAATAGGAATGAGAATGAGAATAGGAATAAAATAAAATTTAAAACACATAAAATGAAAATTGATAAAAAAACTATTGTAATTTTTCTCAATGGTTTTTCCTTCTATTTCAAAATGGAATAGTAATTCCACTATAGAAAAGTCATTCCATTAGAATAAAATTCCAGTGCTTTAAAATTCAACCAAACAAAGAAATGAAGTGAAAATTAATTCCTTTCCGTTCTATTCAATTTCATTACCTCCAACCAAACGCAACCTTAGAAGCAAAAGGGGCTCTTAGGGAAATGATTAAACTTATGGTTCACTTGGTGGGTTTTAGTTGAGAGGAGTTGAGATTAAGGGAATTAGTAGTAAATTAGAGTAAAAACTGTACCAAATCACCTAAGAGAGCATGGATGGAGCATGTAAGTAATATAAAAATTTCAATTCAACTAACATGACAACCAAACTAAATAAGTATTGGGCATGCAATACACATAATTAGGTGAATGTAAGGCAATCCTAAAATATATTTAAACACAATTTTATCCAACAGAAAAATTATCGAAGGCAAAATATCCTAAAAGAATGGCTTAGAAATCTAGCATCTACCAACGAATGAATTATAACAGCCCTCCGAAACTTGAACAAAACTGGGAATTAGTCACAAAAAGAGATAAATCAAAGTTCATTCTGTATGATAACATGATTAACCAAAGGCATGTATCACTAAGAAATGAAAGGCGAGAAGGAATAAAAGAAGTATAGTAACAATATATTTAATTAAAACATATAAACCAATAATATTCACACAGTCATTTTATCAAACACCATATATGTCAACTACTACAACAACATAATATTAACCTTAGACGTAATTTCCCATATTAAGAAACATCAAAGACATATTCAGAAATCAAACCCCAATGACCCTATACTGTATGTAACATATAAATTCCAGTAAATCCCAATAATACCGTATATAAACTATACATGAGAGAAAGAGGCATTTACGGTGTAGAGTGCGGTGGCTGATTGGAAGTGATTGACCGCCAATACCAATATAGTGGAAGAAAATTTCTTCAATCGCGAGCGGGGCGAAGAGAACAGAGGAGAGAATGTGCGTGTGTGTGTGTTTTTTTTTCTTCTCTATTTTTATGGATGGATGGAAAATACGAAGGATGGAGAGTTGCAGAATGTAATCCCTCCAAACTGTTTACAAAGGTAGAGAGGTGAAGGGATAGATTTTCCTACTTCCAGAAAATATTAATTTTTGTAATTAATTTTTTATTTATTTTTTACGGTATTTTATAAAAATACAAAAAAATAATATAAAAGTAACCAAAAAAAAAATAATATCAAAATAACAATAAAGTAAGAGACAATATAATATACAAATAACAACAAATCAACAATAAAATAATATTCTTCCAAAAAAAAACAATAAAATAATAAGAATATAACACAAAAATATACCTAAAGATCATATTTTATGTAAATGAAATTTAAAAAATCACAAAAATATTAAAAATTCCGTACAGATCGTATTTTTATACTTTTTTGTTGTTTTTGTATTTTTTTTTTTTAAATTATCTCGTTACTATATACTTATAAAAATTACATTATTATTCATTTAAATATTTTCTAATGATTTTTTATTATGTTGTATTTGTAATTTTGAAATGAATTAGAAAGGAGATAAAAAGAAATGCTAAAAGAGATTATTTATGTTTAGTATCCTCCTCAGTATTATACTACTGTTAGTGTAGTTAAGTATCAGGTCTCATAAAACTTAAGACAATAACTTTTAGAAAATATCGTTAATCAATAATCAATCATAGAACGTCACCTATAAATTGTGCTACACACTACTAGTACCCAATGCTCAGTGAAAATCCTTCTATTTGTGGAGGGATTTAAACTGGTGGGGCCATATAGAATTTGTCTCTCCCTCCCACAATCCTTAATGCCAAACAAATAGAATTTGTCTCTCCCACCACGTCTCTCCTTTCTTCTCTCTCCATAAATATTTCCCTCATTCTAAACATACCCTTACATTATTTTATCAACCTTTTTACTCCTTTTAGGTGATATTTAATTGGAAAAAATAAAAATATAAAAATAAAATAAAAATACGAATTAAAATAAGAATATAATAAAATAAAATTTAAAAACGTATAAAAAATTAATAATAAAATATTATTATTTTTTTAATCTAACATTAGAATGGTCTTTTCTTAGAGTCATTATACCAAAATGGTAGAAAGAGTATTATGTTAGAATAATATTCCAATATATTAAAATGTAACTAAACAAAAGAATGAAATGAAAATTATTTCTTTTCTATTCTATTCTATTCTATTTCATTATCTCTAACAAAACGCTACTATAAAGTTTTGTAATTTAAATAATACGACTTGCACAGATCTCATCACTCCAGCCCCTCGATGTTACGCTGAGCTTCTTCTCAACCACTACCTTAATGTTCAAGCTCCATTTAGTGTCACTGATACATACTTTGGCTTTAAGTATGTTAAGTTTGTCATTTTTTTTTCTTCTTATATTTAAATTACAAAGTTTTGATATATTATTGTTGATGTGATTCTTATTTAATATTTTGTCCACAAATTTTGTGATCTTTTTTTTACCTTATGTTTGGCAGGGTGGAAAGAAAATAGGAAGGATAGGAAATATATGAGGGAAAGAAAAATAAAGGAAATAAAAGAGAGGAAAGAAAGTTATTTTATTTCCTTTGTTTGGTATGTGAGTTAAAATTGAGAGGAAAGAAAATATTCTTAACATTTTTACCCTTATATTAATATTTACATGTAATCAATTTTTATTTTTATATTTATGTATTACTCATACTATTTATTTTATTTTTCATAAAAAGTATGTATTACTCATATTTAAAATTATATATTTTCCACATTCTTTTTTTATAAAAAATTACATAATTATTTATATTTTTTTTTTATCATAATTTAACATAAATAAGTTTGAAAATAAATGGATGTAATATGTATGACAATTTTTGAGGTTAAAATTGTGAAATTAAAAATAAAAAGTGATAACTTGGATTTTTTTTAAGAAAGTAAAAATACAATATTGAAAAATTCAAAATAAAAAAATAATATTTATATAAAAGCATAATATTTAATATTATAGGGAAACTAAAATTAAAAATTACAAGGTTGTTTTAATAATTTAAAATTCTAACACAATGTCTCTCTAGTTTTCTCTCCAAGTGTGGGAGGAAACTTTTTGGGTGGGTCCCAATATATTTTTCTCTCCACTTTTCTTTCATTTCTCTAATACCAAACAACCTTGATTTTTAATTCTCTCCATTTTTCTCTTCAAAAGTTTTTTTTCTCCCATTTTTCATCCTTGAAAGATAAGCTAATTGTTAGTGTTGTAAAGAGTTGGTAGTGTTCCCAGTTCTAAGCTTGCTTAAGCTTTTGTAGGCATTAGAGCATCTGCAAAGTAACACCAAATATATACAGTCCAATCTCTCCTCCAATATAGCACTATTTTGACATTAAATTTGATGTATACATCAAAGTATACGGCATATATATGTCATGTAGAGAACTACAAAAA
The DNA here is from genome assembly GCF_029168945.1 of Cannabis sativa. Taxonomy (NCBI): domain Eukaryota; kingdom Viridiplantae; phylum Streptophyta; class Magnoliopsida; order Rosales; family Cannabaceae; genus Cannabis; species Cannabis sativa. The sequence goes on along the minus strand of NC_083610.1, from coordinate 68,555,164 downwards.
ACATTTTACACTACTTTATATTATTATTTTATCTTACATAAGATTAAACATACTTTTTTTATTTGTATATATTATTTATATTTATTAAAAAATTAATATAATAATAATGAATATTTTTTTAATTTAATTTTTAGTGTTATAGTTAGAGTGGAAAGAGTTTTTAACACTAAATTTAGTTTTAATGTAAGACCAAATTTAGTGTGTCGATTGAAAATGCTCTTAAAATTAAATTTGATTGCTTAAGTTCTGAACTTGCTTTAGCTTTTATTGTATGGATGTTGTTTATAATTTCTTCCATTTATAAAACAAAAATTTTATAATTTCTCATGAAAAAAAAAATATTTTAGTTTCATATTCTGTTATTCTAATATTCGAACCAAACAATAAATTATTATAGAATGGAGGTTGTTTGGTTGGAGGTAATGAAATGGAATGGAATAGAAAAGAAACAATCTCAATTCCATTCTTTTGTTTGGTTACATATTAAAGGGTTGAAATGGTCTTTCTACCATTTTAGTAGAATGACAATTCTATTTTGAAATAGAAAGAAAAATCTTTCGAATATATGATGAAAAAAAATTTAATAACTTTTTTATCAATTTTTTTTAATGCATTTTAAAATTTATTCTATTCCTTTCTTATTCCTATGTTTTCATTCCTCCCAACCAAACGCCAACTAAGTTATTCTATTCTCATTCCACCATTTTCCAACCAACCAAATGCCTTTATTATCTTATATCAAGTCATCGATAATGTTATTAAGACAAAAACGAAACAATAAATTAATAAATGGATAAAGAATTTCTTCTCCAGTAAAATTAAACATCAAGTTTTTTTGTAGACTCCAATAAGTCCAAACAATTGAACTTGCAATTTAAGTAGATATGCACATCGTTCCACATGCAGTTAAAAAAGAGAGGCAAACCTGTTGTCTTCCAGAAAGTATTTAGCCTTATATAGATTATGACCAAATATAATTGATTACTAGTTTCTGAAAATGAATCACAATACAACCCAAAACATGGATGGCCTGCTTAAATAACTTAGAGCACATCAAGCCCTAATCCTATTTTGTACAAAAAGTATCAAGAGTTTCTTTTAAATCCTTCAACTGGGAGTATCTACTTGTAAAACAGATTTCGAGTTATCCCACAAAGCAAATATCCAAATGGGCAAATCTAACTCAAATCCTTCAAGCCAAACAAACGCTAGCACTTGTCCTCCAAATCACTCTGAAACCGCTGACCGATTTCGTCTCGTAATAACTCTAGATATTCCTGCACAAGTTAAAATCACAGCAAAAAGTTCAATTATCACCATAGAATAAACATGGACTATACTAGGAATGTCAATGGGGCGGGTCGGATCTGATCCGACTCTGATCTGATCCGACTCGGATAGTTAAAATCATTACTGATCCGAAACATTCGGATAGTCACTATACACACTTATCACTATTCAAAATATTCAACCAAAATCAAAGGCTACTTACTTTAACAAGGCTCTCGTTGCTGCACAGCTCATCAACAAGTCCTTCAGGGCCATTTTCAACTCCAGATAACCTAAGTGAGTTTTCAACTAGTGAATGAAAAATGTCTTCCGGTTCACTCATGTTTTCAATCTTTTCAGTCACTGATTGAAGGTCATCCTAAAACAAAGTAGATAAATGAAGGTAAAATAACAGTTTACTCTTAATAAAAGAAAAAGTACTCACAAATACAGATAATGACACAAATAAAGAGCCTGTAATAGAATTTTGAAGCAGAAAAATTATTGCCAATATGAAACTCTTAAACGAGATCCAGATGCCTTGACATATTTTACTTCTGTGAACGTAACATCGAAAGTGCACTGCCATTAATTTGAGTGTACAAAAAACTGATGATCAATACCGAAAACTATATTACACATTTTGTACTTGGGTGTGAGAATGGTCTAGGGTTCAATCCTCCAATTGTATCCTATTTTCCACGTAATTTTGTAAATCCATACCACTTTTCTTCTTCCATTTGTTTCATTTTTATTTTCTTTGGAATCATACTTCAAATTCTTTGTTCTTTGATTCGTAATTTCAGTTCATTCATATTTAACTCAAAATTTCAAAATTAAAAACGAAAGAGAAATACTTGTCAAAATTCCTAGATAACACTAGTGACAAAAAAAGAAGACTCCAAGTTTGTACTTGTAGAAGATAATTTCAGAATCAGACTAATGAAGTATAACATTCAGAAAGCAGAATAAGATACCCACGCTAGAAACTTCTAATAAGACTTGAAGTAGCATACAAACCTGCAAATACTGGTCATTGTTTTCATTTCCGCTTAAATTCCTTTGATTGTACTGTGGCAATGCTTGGGGCTCCGCAACAGAGACTGGTTGTGGAGCAGTAGACCCTGTACTTCCAAGGGCTCGAGACACAATGGGCATCATCTGTTGAAACATCCTTGAAAAATCAAGTCCACCACCTTGGCCTCCCAGTCCTGTAAACATGTTCCCAACATCCTGACCGTCAACCTGCTGAGCAATTTGATTTACTACATTTCTCATTTGTGGGCTTTGTGTGAACTGCTGCAACATATTCCTCAAGGCATCTGGAGACCCCACACCAGTTTGCTCAGAAACGCCAGACAGCATACCATTCAGAGCAGGACTTTGCAGAACCTGAGACATAACAGTAGCAAGATCATCTTGGCCAGCAGAACCTACGCCGCCCAAAGGTTCACCATCTCTGGCCAGCTGAACCACAGAGGAAGGATGTCCTGAGACCTGTTGGTCGGTTCTCATTTGTTGACTTTGATTAGCAGAAGTACTAGTTGTGCCACTGTCTACACTTTGGGCCAGTGATTTTAGTGGCTGAGTGCGGGCACGTCTCTGATTTATTCATTTAAAAAACAAAAAAAAAAGAATAAACTAAGCAATCTAATTGTAGCTTAATGACAGCAGATATTCAATATGAAGATCTAAATAGGATAATCTAAAACAGTTTACCCATGAAATTAGCAAAGCAAACTATTGTAGCAGCCAAGTACAACACATACTTTAACAAAGCTAGCTCTATAAGTTTAGTACACCAGCAATTATGTGTAGCACAATATAAAAAAGAAAAAGAAAATAAATGATTTAGTTCCACTTATATTATATGGCCAATTACAATTACAATTACAAATAAAGAAGGATTTATTTACCTTGCGTTCCAAACCTCCAAGTCCTAATCCAAGAGGAACAACTTTAGAAGCATCATTCCCATCTGCCTTCTCAATGTCCCTTGGACAATTTTCTTTATGAACTTCTACATTCTTCTCCATTCTTCGTCCACTTGCAGAACTCTGATGTTCTGTATCGACGTGTGTCAAATCCTCTTTTAAATCAGAAACAACACCTGCATCCTGAAAATACCAATTTGATTGTTCTCAGGTTAGGGTTATGGCTAGTCCAAACCCAAAATACGCCTCAAATGAAATCAAATAAATGAAGGTTTCGATCCAGCATGCAAAGTGTACCTCACGGGCTTGTTCTGGTATACACCCAGGCAACGAGACATTGGATTCTCCATCTACATTAACTGCTGGTGAATCAGAATGCTCATTCTCTGCATCACGACTACCAGAGGGAATATGTGAATTCTGATTATTTGGATCTTCTTGACCTGAAGGCGAAAATAATCAGCCAGGGACCATACGTTTTTCTTTTTCTTTTTCTCCAAGTGAATATTATTTTATTCTAGTTAGCAATATGAGCTATGAAGTTCAGCTACCTGACTGAACCAGGTTATCTCCTTGCATGTTACCAACCAAATTTCTAATTTGCGAATTTACTTCTGCTAAAAGAGAGGACAGTGAATCAGTGTTAGTAGCTTGCTGTGAAGCAGATGCACTTGAAGGAGAAAAAACAGTGGCAGGAAATACAACACCAGGCAATGCAGCACCAGAGGAGCGTGGAGGGACAGCAGCAGCAATTATATTTCTTACAGGTATCACACGTGATGCACCTGAATCAACAGAAACAGTTCCACTGCGGCGATCTCCCTGCAGCCCATCTCCATTTGCACCCCGTGTACCAACTGCAGAAACAATTGGCAGAACCAAGAAAATCTCATCACAAGCACTAAAAGATTACAGAACTGGGTCTACATGATGGGCAATCAAATTTTGTCTTACCAGCATGTATATGAATGTTAACATTTCTCGGGGCATTACCAATGCCAGCAGAACCTAAGGTCATGGGATTCAATTGAGGGGCAAACCCGCTGAAGAGAGAGCTTGTTTGAAGGGGAAAAGGCTGCAGTATAAAAATAGAACAATCATGTTTCATTTTTTAGAAGGTGAAGAGCTAATAATAACAACCAGAACTGGTTTCTCACACAAAAAATTGTCCATTTGTTGAAACTATGGGTGTGGAAACAATCTAAATCATAAGAACAATGTCAAGCTGGCAAACCCAAGCAATAGAAAAGCATAGATGCCAACATATATCTTAATTCTCCACTTCACAACTGATTCTAAATATCTAAAACCAGAGGACTTTTATGAACAACATCCAACTCACAAGTGCTTCTTAATCTGGACACTATCCGACACCACTATTATCAATTATTCACTTTACAATACGCCAAAGAAATCTGTTTTTACTATGTCATCAAGAGATGGTGTAAGCGAGGGAAAAACAAAGAATACAATTCTGAATCTTTAGCATGACCTAAAAAGACAAAAGGAAGATGGTAACCCACTCTCACTACAGGCAAGCATTAACAAACCTGAACCATTATAGGGTTAGGTCCTGATGGAGAAATATAAACAGCAGGTCCAGCATTTACAATAGATTCTGCCTGCATGATAGAAAACATCAAATTAAATAACTATTACTCAGATATAAAAAACAGGAAGAAGTTATAAGCCCATACAGGAGTCTGCCCCATCCGCAAAGTCAAAACAGTACGACCAAGCTCAAGAAGAAGAGTGCCTAAATGTTGCATTACAACTCCCACTCGCATAGACTCTGTCTGGATTTGACCCCTCACAGTAGGAACAGTAGATTCTCTCTCCTGCTCCAAGCGCCCTGCAATATGCTACAAGGTTGCAGCAAATTACAACAACACAAATCAGAAACAAACTAAATGGGTATGTAGCATATAATGCAATCTACATTTTAGCAAATGAGACAAAAGATTAAGTGGCATTAGATATTAATATGCTACAAGGTTGCAGCAAATTACAATAACAGAAATCAGAAACAACATAAATGGGTATGATCTCCGTTTTAGCAAATGAGTGGCGTTAGACACTGTTCTTAATGAAAAAGAAGCATGACGAAATCACCCATACTATATATAATTTTTTGAAACTAGGATCCTCACCTAACCCTACAATATTTGGAGACTAGGAAACTATAGCAATTGTTATGTGTAGGTACAAGGAGAGGATATAACCTCAAAAGTTGTGGGAGCAAACCACATGCCTAACCATTTGAGCCCCCGTGGGTATTTCCTTACTTTTATACAAGTCATAATAATTAAAAATGAACTAAAATCAAGTTGGATTTAAATCAAAATTTGAAAAATGTAATGCAAAATGCTTATTACAGATAATGCAGCAACTGCATGAGTGCTCAACAGCCGTTCTGCTTGACGTAGAACAATGCCCAATGCTTCTGGTGTATGTAAACCCTGGGCATTGGAAGGTAAGTCGACCCTTGGTAGATCTCCAGTACTGATTGGAGATGAGTTTGGCTGGTAACCTACATTTACATGAAAAGTCATTTCGTGCTATTATTTTTTTATTTTATTTTTAGTATGAGAAGAATATAATAATAGTTGTTCTAGATTAATCACCAGTTTGCGACAAAGTCTGCTCCATGCGATTCATAAACTCCGAAAGAGTAGTCAAGGAGCCTGGAATTGGCTGAGAAGAAAAGGAGATGTGAGTAGTAGTCACAGTTAAAATGCATTACACAGCTAAATATCAACAAGAATAATACCGTGTTTAGTGAAGGAATGGGCACTGATGCAGTAGCAATAGGGATTTGCAGAACTTGAGGCATAGATTGAAATGGATGAGTCGAAAATGCCTGCCCAGGCGGCGGTTGGTTTCCTGCTTGGTTCTGACCACCAACATTGACATGAATCCCTTCTGATCCATTTCCTTGAGCAGTACCAGGATTATTTGACTGTAGATAACAAAAGAAACAATGGAGCATAAGTACCGCATATGTGAGACATTTGCACTATTTTGTTAAACTCATCAAATCCATTCAAGGACTCAATTACTTTGTCTATACTGCCACATTTACAAACATTTCTTCAAGAAGAAGATATGACAATGCTGAAAGATTTTATAATAATAATAATAAGACTAATATGGACAGAGGTAAAAAACATAAATTGCAAATTGGATATAGGGAGAAAGAAAAGAAATAAATATATCATAACAATACACTGATTTTCTTTTTTTTTTTTTTTTTGAAAAAGAACACATCACAAATTAACAGCATCAGACACCCATAATCATGAATTTTATTAAGAACATTTATGCTCACCATACTATTAGACTGTGCAGTGCCAGCAACATTGGCCATAGCCTGGTTCTGGTTTCCAACACCAATAGAATTCAGAACTGCCCCAATTACCTAAAGGAACAGCAACATTGAATACTGAGCTCCTAGGACCGAATGAAAAATCCTTTGAATAAAAATTAAATATTAGATGCTGAACAATAAATACACCCACCCGACTAAGGTCAGGAACCATCCCTTCACCTTGATCCCCAACATTAAATGTCCCAAGAACTACACTGTGTGAAATTTGTCCCACACGGTTACGAGAAACACCTGTATTGGCATCATTTGCTGGTAAATCATGAAAACACGAAAAAGTGTAACTAACAACCAGACAATAAGCACTGTTTCCTGCAATAGACTAAAGTCCTGATATGCTACAATGGAAACAAGTCTCAGATTCAGTACCTTGATTATTATTATCTCCATTAGTTTCACCAGAACTTGTACCGGAGGAATCTTGGGACTGTGTTGGCTGCCTTTCAACTAGATGAAGTGTATGACCATTTTCCACATCTATGACTAGTTAAGGATCACATTTTTCAATAAACAAGCAAATGCGGAAGACATATATATAAAGCAAGACAGGATACATCAAACCAAATAAGGATAGTTTACATGAAACAACAACACAATACACCAAACCAACCTAAAAGATAAAACTGAATGGAAAGTAAGTAGGTGCCGGAGTTCTCTCAAATACACCAATTTATAATATTCAAATTCCAAGCACGCCTAAGTAACAATTCATCTCCGTGCTAATTAAGTTTTTCTACAGACCTAGAAAATTGTAAATTTAACAGCACACCAGCTTACACTACTATTTCTTCAAAGTTTTTACCAGCTACTTCGCAATATAACATGCCTCTTCACCTAGAAAATGTATTTAAACAATGTGCAGAACCCATTTTGCATCCCCCTGGACCCTAATGATACATCCTGGTCTACTACTTTGAATAAAAACTCGCAAGTACAAATATTACACATAAACACCTTATATGTTAGGATACGGTACTCAGAAAGAAGATGCTCATCTTTTAAGACCTTTCCCCTAAAAATCAGCCGCTGCTGACCAACTGGAACGCCAGTTTCATTAGCTATTTTCTCCTTAAACGACATAACAAGCATCTGAAATTCCAAATCCTGAAGCAGTTAGTTGGTGGTAAAGTAAAATAAAACAAGATACATAACTGTATAGTATCATCAACAACATCATCATAATCTTCTTCTTCTAGTAAAACTTACATTTTTATCCACTCGAAAATTGTAAATCTGCGAGTCAAGTGTCTTGATACTGATTTCCACAATAGAATCTGAACTATCCATAGCAGTATTGCTAATACTGGAGCCTTCACCGGAGTACTGATCCGCCATTACTTTACGATTTCCTAATATACATAAATAAAACACACTAAGTTTTCTAGGGTTTCCCAAATAAATCAAAGCTTTTGATTTTGAAATCATCACGTAAAACATACTTAACAACCCTTATACCAAATGATAAATTAAATATTCAAGTATCGATCTCAAGTACCAAAATGAATGATTGAAATGATCCACACAATTGTTAAACAAATAAAAATTAAACTCACCTGAAGTTAAGTAGCCAATATAGGAAGCGATAAGAAGCAAAGCAGGATTATTGAAGAAAAGCGCTTAGTGAAGAAGGAGTTTTTTCTTTTCTTTTCTTTTATGGTTTTAAGGGGGTTGGACCACGATGACAAGCCTAGATAGTTCCAGAAGAATCTAGATTGTCTGGTGTTTTGCCTTAACTCCTAAGATTTGAAAGTCGAATACGATATTTTCTTTTTTCAATCGTCTGATCTACAAATCTGATGCCCTACTACCAGTACTGTTTTACACTATGTTTGGAAGGATGGAATTTTGGGTGGAAGGAGAGAATAAGGCTATATTTGGTAGGAAGGATGGAGAGTAGAAGGAATGGAGAGAAAAATTACTCTCCTTGGTGTTGTTTGTTAAGGGCGAATATTATAAAGGAGAATATGATTATAGAGAAATGTGTAAATTGTGTTTGGTTGTGTAGGCTAATATGTAATCATATTCCCGTTAATTAAATTATACTGTTTGGTTGAGTATAGGAATCTTATATATTATTTTAAAAAATTAAAATTAAAATATTTTTTTATTGTATTTATAGAATGTTAATTATACATAAAAATAAAGGGGACTGATATTTGCACCCCTTAAACTTATAAATACACCCCATTATTAATTAGAAAATAATAAATTTTATTGTATTTTTTATTAATTAAAATAAATATTTCTATATATCATTATGTTATTTATTTTTATTCGTTATGTCATTTATGTACACCATTCTCATAAAATTTATGTATAATGCATATATATATTATTGCTAATAACATAAAAATAATTCAGTTATAAAAAAATTAATTTTACAGACTAAATATATATGTATATCGTAATATTTTATTTATAATAAATTATAATATTAATGGTATTTAAATTTATTTATTAATTTAAAAATGTTATTCAGGGGCTGTTTGGAATAGGTTAATCCTAGTAAGGGAATGGTAATATGAAACATTACCTTGTTTGTTTGGAGGGTTTAGCCTTGGAATGTTATTCCCCTAGTAATATAACTACCCTTGAGGAGGGTAATGTTCATACCTTAAAAAAAGGTAGGATTGAATTATTACCTTCCATCATATTAATTTGAATAATATTTTTGAATTAATAAATAAATTTAAATACCAATAATATTATCAGTTATTATAAATAAAATATTATGATATATAAATTTAGTCTGTGAGATTAGTTTTTTTTAACTGAGTTATTTTATATTATTAGCAATAACATATATATATTTATTATACAAAGATTTTATGCGGATGGTGTACATAAATAACATATCGAACAAACAAAAAATAACATAGTGATAAAATATATAGAAATGTTCATTTTAATTAATAAAAAATATAATAAAATTTAATGTTTATTAATTAATAAATATATTTCTATATATCATTATGTTATTTATTTTTATTCGTTATGTCATTTATGTACACCATTCTCATAAAAAATATTTTGTATTTTAATATTATTCAAAATAATATATATAAGATTTCGTATAACCAAAAAAGTGTAATTTAATTAACGTAATATAATTACATATTACCCTATCGTAATATTTTGCACATTTCCCTATAATCATATTCTCCTTCATAATATTCCCTATAATCAAATTATTTTGAACACCTCATACCAAACGCCCCCTCAAATTAATATAATAGAAGGGAATAACTAATCCCACCCTTTTTTAATGTATTAACATTACCCTCCTCAAGGGTATTTATATTACCAAAGGAATGACATTTTAAGATTAAACCTTCCAAACAAACAAGGTAATGTTTAATATTACTATTCCCTTGCTAACATTAACCTATTCCAAACACCCTCTAAAAGTAAAGTTGGAAGGAGGGTAAAGTTAGGAAGGATGGAAGGGGTGTTCACTGAGAAGGATGGAAGGGGTGTTCACTAATTGATTTGGTCCTACTTTTTATATTTTGTTGAATTAGATCAGTATAAAGATTTTTGAATATTGAAAACTAAACAAGAGTAATGAATTTATTAAACCAAATCATTAAGAACAGATTGGTTTGGTTCGTAATTACAGTTTAAACGAAATTTATAATTAATCATTTTATAAGTATTTCTACTATTTTTATAAAAAATTTACTTTTTTTAAGTATATATTTAACATGATAAAAAATAGGTCTATATAAATAAAAATATAAAGTCAAAACATAATATAAAAATTCAAAATTCATGCAATAAAAAATTTGACACACAAAAAGTTCAATCTTTAGTCTTCTTAGTTATTTATTATGAATCACTATCGAACCATTAAGTGATGAGCAGTCTAGATTAACCATATCACAAAAAACAATCTCGACGATTATAGTGTACAGCAGTTCAGATTGTCGCGGTCCAAATTTAAATTACGGTTTGACGATTTTTATGAACAGAGTAAAATAAATATTAAAATTACTATTTTATTATTTTAAATATAATTATATATTTTATTTTGAAGAGTAGGAAAGTCATTTTGTATGATTTTTTTTTTGTCTGTTTCTTCAATTTTCCCATTTTTTGAGGGATTAGAAATTGAGTATTTGAAAGGAAAGGGTCTCCCTCCATTAATCATCTCCCTTCCCTATTCCTTCTTGCCAAAGAAGAGAATTTATTACTTCTGTTATCTCTCTCCTTCCCTCTTTCTCTCCCCTATCAAATGTAGAGTGTAAATCATGTATTTAATAGAGAGAAAAGAGGGAAGGACAAAAAAGATGGAAGGATACCTTCTCCCTCCTAATGTATAAAATTCAATCCTTCCAAAAGTGAAAAAAAAAATTATAAAATAAAGTATATTAAATGTCTTAAATACCTTTTATAAAGAATAAATAATTTATTTGAAGAGGATAATATAGTAATTTTAATAATTAAGTATTTTTTTATCATTTCAATTTTACTTCTAATATATAAAACAACAAAAATAGACTTGTTATCTTCTCCATACTCTCCATCTTTCTTAAATTCTCACTCCTTCCTAATTTCCTTCCCTCTTACCAAACATAGTGTTATACTACAAATAGAAACTTAAGTAAATATATCTTCTTTACTGTCCTTCTAAACTACAAGTCGTTTTCTGTTTAACGACACAGAAGTACATTTAAATGTATTGAACCATCAGCTTTGCTTATCTCTATATAGAACTAAAACACATTATTTGCTTGTTAAGCCTAATGAGCTTAGTTTTGGTGTTGGCTTTCTAAATCATGCTCAATTCATGTAACTTACTCCATTTTATTTTGTTACATTTCAACGCAAAACAACGTCGGTAAAATTTTCAATGTCGTTTTAAATTAATAGTCATTCTCTAGTTTTAGTGAATAATTTTTTTTTCAGCTTGTATTAATGTTGTTTTGTTATATGGTGTTTTGATCTTAAGGTAATATTACTATTTATCAAGTTGAAACATTTATTTTCTGGTTGGCCTAAACATTTTCTATATATAATCAACTTTATTATTAGTATTAGTGAGAGAACTCGTGCTACGCACGTGAGGTATTTTTAATTATTTTTTAAAAAATAACTATTTTGAAATGAGACATATTACTTGTTATAATAATTAAATAAATATTTTTTAAAAAATAATTATACATATTTACAGTTAGCTACATTCACATTTCAATATAGAAGAGTTTATATTATTTTTATATAGGTTTAGTTATTAAGCTAATGAGTTAACAAATTATTAAGCGAAAAGATTAAATATACTGCTATACAAATTTGATTAAGTGTTGGATGTTTTGCTCTTTTTAAGTTGTAAATGGAAAAAAATAAGTTATCTCGATACTTGATCATAAAATAGCTCTGATGATAATGTACTTGCTTATAAAACAATATATACTTTTATATAGTCTAAGAAAAAAATAAAAATAGTATACTTAACATTTGTTAAAATAATAGAACTGAACAAATATACTTAAATAAAACTAAGAATATTAAATTAGGCAAAATACTTCAAATTGTACATAAAATTAAAATAAATCTTCATAAAAAAATTAAGATTAAAATAAAAATAACGATAACTTAATTTAATTTTTATATGTTAAAGTTTAAACTATATGTATATTATTGCAAGAAAAATACATAAATATTTCATCTAATTATTAATTAAAAAAATCAAAATTATAAAATATTAATTTAAAAATATTACGTACATTCATCACTTATAAATGATTTTCTTAAAGAAAGAAGAAGAAGAAGAAAAACATATATAATTAATGAACTTTGAATATACATTAACTCTACCAATATTTCCAAAAAAAAGGCAATAATTTAACTTTTATATGTAAAAGTTTAAATTATATTACAAAATGTTGTAGGAAAAATTGCATAAATTAGTTCATAAAATTATTAATTTTTAGAAAATAGAAATAATCACAATTACAAAATAATAATTTTAAAATATTAATACTATTCATCACTTATTAAATATATATATAAAAAAATGGGACTAAAATTTCAAATAAATAATAAAAAAAAAAGTATATATTATGTAACCTACTTTATAAAAATTATTTTTTCCTATTCTATTTTATATTAGACAGTAGAGATTTAAATAATTCAATCTTAAATTTTTATTATCATAGATGAAATAATGTATATTTATATATGTATATATATATCTATTCTATATAAAGTGTGCCTATATAACTGAATGTTTATGAGAAATTCATGGGTGACTTTTTATTTATATTTAATAAAATAATAAAATATTATTTATATGTAATAAAATAATAAAATAAAAATAAAACAAATCCCCAACAATATTTGAACTGATACATCGTTATTTCGACTATCTACAAACTCGGAAATTCGTTCAGTATTATCGTCGATGATGACTAAGTAGAATAAGAAACCCAAACTGTCGACTGCTCCAAACCCAGAAAGGCGATCATTCAGTTGTTTTTAGGTGAGAGAACTTAATTAAGTTTCAATAATAAATAAAATAATATTCCAACAATTCTAATTTTACCAACAACTTTTGATTACATATGTCGCTGGGTCGCAATTCAAATTAAAAGAAAAGAAGTACGGGAGGAATATACCTAATACTATTAGGTTCTAGATGCTTCGATTGGAGATGAAGGCCCGGGGAAGCTCATCATTCTGGTTGGTGCAGGTTCGTATCAATAATCCCTTGACAATTTGAAGGGGATTTTTATTGATTACTCTTAAATACCTCCTGTTAAATTATTTTTCTAAGTTTATTTTCTTTTTCACTTTGTTTTCTTTTTTAATATGTTCAGTTAAGTTTTCTTAGTTCAGTTTTGGATTTGATTTTTTTCTTTTTTCACAAATTATTATACAAGATTTTTTTTATTTACAATTACACGAGTCTTTGGCATGTACTCATATTATTCTTAACCATTCATCTTTTTTCTTCTTTAATTCAAAAGTTGATTGAATGATAATTTTTTATTATTATTATTTTTTTTCTGTAAGGAGGTTGAATGATATTTGAGGGATTTAAGTAGCATACATTGATCTGATAATTTCATATTTATAATTATGCATATTATATGTTTGATGAAATGACTCAAAGAAAGTTTTTGCCACTATTTTAGTATTGTTTGAATTTAGGGTAATTTCTAGACGTAATCTTTCCTATCAGTAGTTTCATATATTGTTGTTCTGCTATTGGATGAAGCTTTTTCTTTCTCTCTATTATTTGGTTGGAGAAATTTTGTGGAAACAATCTTTATTTCATTAGCCGTATAATTATCAATAATAGATATTTTCCTAATAGTTTATTCTACTGCAGTGCAGATCAGATCGTGGTGGCCAGTTTGACCAAACTATTACTGAATTTAGTGCTTTAGTTATTTTACCTTGCTCAATCACCATATTCAGTTTTCATTAGTTTGTTGAAATATAAGTACATAACTTGTAAATTTTTTTCTTCATAACAAGTCTTCCATTGTTTATATGTATACTTATTGTTTCATCTAAACTCCTTATATCAATACATTTTTACTATTCATAAGTTTCTCTTACTCATGCTCCTTTCTCAGGTTAAAATGTTTGTCATAGAAAAGTTATGTCACATTGGATTTAAATTAATATTCATCTGAATAGCTCTAAAAAAAAGTCATGTGACTATGGGTAACAGCTATGTTGGCGGGTAGTGGGCTGCAAGTGATGAACCACTGTACTATATTGTATCCCGAAATGATGTAGTCATTGCAAAGCCCATGTCAGATTCCACTCTCTTATTATAGTAATTGCAATGTTATATAGTGAGTGATGTATATGCATTGTTTGTTGTATCTGCAATTAATGTTCTAATATTGTGGTTACTATTATGCTTTCATACACTTTAGGCATATAGATTTTTTTGTCCAATAAAATACAACTGTTACTCGATGACATAGAGAAATTGAGAAGTTGCTTAGCCTACTTCTCTAGGTGGAAAAATGCAAAAGAAAGAGAAGAAAAGGGTTCAATTGGAGATGAAATTTTGTTCCAAACTATGTTTGAAATCATAAGTAAGAGTAGGTTCTTCTCTTTCAATTGAACTAATTTTCTTTTTTTTTTTTTCCCATTGAAACTTTTATACAACCCAACAATGTATGATTAATTCTGATGATGGAATTCTACTAAGAATACTCAATTTGGGGATGGAATATAATCAATAAATTAAGTAAATGGTTTACTTTATTGGGTTAGTATCTATATGGATTAATGCATCTAGTATGACTTATTTTGAGCAATGACTATATATTATGCTACTCTTTTTTCTTCCTTCTCATATTGGAATTATGAACCTCTAGACTTCTTGTTGAAGTGACATATAATCTCTATAGCTTTTATTGGTCAAGAAGTTCAATCTTGCATCTGCCATCAAAGTGGGGGCTATTTCAGGCTTATTGATATCACATAAAGCTAAATGGAACAGAACACCTAGCTATTAATGAGGTATTTGCTTTTCTCATGTAAGTTTTTTTTATTAGATACCCAAGTCTCATATATTCAAAATTGCTCAGCTATTTGAGATCGGACAAGTAGATACAAGGAAATAGACAGAAGACTAAGGAAAAGAACAAATTAATTCAAGAAGACTTTGTTGCACAGTCACTTCACAAGAAGACTAAGGTATAAATTGCTGGACAAATTCAAGGTTCATTGTGTGTTTCATATGTGATGTTATAATCTAATTCATAAGAGTTCACAACCCTATAGAAATGGATAAAACAAACCATCTTTAGAATTCAATATCTTTAGCAATTGTTTGAGCTCGAAAGCAACAAAAGTATAATGATAAGAAAGAATATATGCGTTTTGTACCAGGTACACGATTAGAAACTGGGTGAATTTATAAGTTGATAATGTTAAAGATTTCAAAAGTTATGGAACTCAGATTTGGTGATGAAGTGGAGTTGTTTTTGTAAATTATTACTCTTATATGAGGAGAAGAATTGTCACCATTCCTTTATATTGATAAAATAAATAAAGCTCTTGTTCCCATTTTTTCTTGCTTTTTTCATTCTTTCTTTCCAAAATTTATTAATAATTACGAATTACAAACATTACCTTGGAGAGATCTTACATACTGATGGCTCCAAATTAACATGCACAATATGATTGACACAATCTATAATTTGAGTCTCACAACACGAAGAAAATAAGAAACGCACATCAAGATCTTACTAACATTTTACATATGTGTTCTCCACCAACTATTTTGCTCCATCCCAAGTAGCTTGAGTCAAACTTGAACACAAGTGGTCTAAAATATGAACAAATTGTAAAAACATCACAGAAGAAAATGTATCTTTCTTGTACTGTAACATTGACACATAACTGAACAAACTACTCATATTAATGAATGTATGATAACTACAAAATTTTCCTTATTTTTAAATTTTTTAGTAACTAGACCTCAATCATCTTTAATTCAAAGAGGATAAGCTAATCACTATTCACTATGTAATTAACATTAAGTAAAAATAGTACGTAAGTTTATGATCATCCACTTTTTTTTTATATATTCTTTAGTTACAAAAATAGTATTACTTATACAGAGAACAAGTTTGAATATATTTACATGAAAATTGGAATAATAAATGTTAAAGTCATATATTGTTATGACTTATCATAAATTATTTTTTCACATAAGGATAGCTACATTATGATTTTTAGGAATAATTACTTAAGACACAATTTTTTGTAAAATAGTTATATTTTTACGTTCAAAGAATATTTTTTTTACATTTTTACGGGTTTTCAAAAAATAATACGAAAATAACATAAAATCAACAAGAAAATTATATAAAAGTAACATGAAAATAACAACAAAAAATAGCATACTGATAACAAAAAATCAACAACAAATTAACAAGATTACAACATAAAAAGACCGTATTTTCTGTAAATAAAATCAAAAAAATCGTAAAATGTTTAAAAATCCGTGAAACCATATTTTTTGTAATTTTTTTGTTGTTTTAATGTTTTTGTGAAATAATCCCTATGTAAATATTACAATTAACGTACTTTTTATTATTAATACCAATGCACATATCATAATTTTATATACACAAGTATGTTTTACTAATCAAGTACAATAACACAAAGATTACTTTAATAAAACAAATCATTCATATAATCATACCTTTAGTTACTAAAATCTAAAAAAAAAACCAAGAAACCTAAATCTTAAATAAAACTAATATTTACGTGGCTCGGCACGTAACATTCACCTAGTGTATATATATATATATAACAAATGATATTGTTAAAAAAATTACTAATAATGATAAAAAAATAAAATGGAACTCTCTAATCTATGTCTATTGTTATCTAATTATATAATCAAATTATATTTGAAAAAATTATAACTATTCTTACCATTAAATAAAAGAATATAATAGTAATTAACAAAGAAAATCAGTAATTTTTTTGTAATTTACTTTGGAAAGCCAAAACACATATTCTCTTTTATAGAGTTATGATTATAGATATATATATATATATATATACATTGTTGATTAATAAATATAGGTTATACTTCTGCACAATATAGAACATAAATATTATGGTTTGCAGTACTATGGATCAACTCAACAACACATTGGTAATTGTTATTAGCTGGCCAATGAGGGTGAGATGAGATCTTGCAAATCAAAGAGAATATATTATTGTGGTTTCATACTTATGATAGTACTGCAAATGCACTAGATGCGCCGGTAAAATATACGATAGGGGAGTCCTTTTCTTTCCTTGACGAGCCAAAGTGCCTTAGTCTGTACACACCAAGCATAACATCATCTGGAATATCCCATTCTATATTAGCTAAGCTGTACAAACCACTTTCATCCAATTTGTATTTAAAGAACAAGCTGAAATCATCATCATCATAAGCTGGAATCCACCCCTGTCCTTGAATAAGAGTCTCTACAACAGCAAAAGTTCCTTCTGTCAAGAGATCATAGCTTGGGTTGGCACTCCAAAATGTTGCATAGGGTCTGTTCTCATGATCCCCTCTCTTAAAGAACCCTCTCTTTGGTACTTTTATGTCCTCTTTCATATCACCAAACTTCACTCCTGAGGGTGGTGAATCCCCAAATGGTCCTATCTGGGCTCTACGTTGGATAGTGGAAAGATCAGGTGGAGAGGGACCCTTGCTGATTGTTTCTCCAGTTGCCATTGCTTTCGCTAATTTCTTAAACTCTTGGAGATATGCTGACAATGTATGAGGACCATAGAGAGTTGAAGAAGCCTGAAAGTAAATTAATTTGAGGATGATTGTGTATATATAACAATGAGTCATATACTCGTTTAATACATTGTATTATAAGTATTGTATTATTTAATACCATACTATATATATTTGGTATTGACTTTATTAATAGGTGGTGTAAAATTATATAATATTTATCATAAACCCAACTCTGACCTCGACCCCCAAATATAGACCCAGACCTTAACCTTGACCTCAGAACCTGAACCAATACCCCAGACCTAGACTTAGGCACCAAGCCACTTAATTAGAAGGTTACAGAGGTTAATTGTAGCCTCCCAAAGAAAAATTTACATGTATAAAATTTGTTAAGAAAATTAAATACATTGATTAGCCCCTCTTAAATTAATTATCTTACAATTTGTCCCCCTAATATGTTTAGGTTCTCCCTCCGTCGGTGCCTAGACTCCGGATCTGAACCCGATCTCGAATCTCAACCACAGTCTCGGATCTCGGTCCTAGTCCCGAATCCAAACGCGGATGAGGACCTCACCCTGGCCCTGGACTAGGACCCTGAACTCAAACTCCAGACTCTATACCCAAACCTAGTCTCGGACCTCGGCCCCGGTGTTGGATCTTGGCCACAGTCCCGAACCCAAATCTGAATTAGGACCTCGCTCCAACCTTAGACCTGAACCAAGACCCATAGATCCCGACCTTGGATCTAGACCCAAACTGTTGACTCTAGACTTGGACCCAGACCCAAACTTGAACTCGAACTTAGACCTTGACACAAACCTCAAATCTGGACTTGACCTGTGATCCAAACCCTGGATCATTTTTAAATATTATAATACAAGCTAATACAAATTATGATCTTTAAATAATAAAATTCATATTGTATTAAAATTTATAGTAGAAATAATTAATACAATACTATATTTTGTTATTTAGTATAATAGGACGCCCACCAAACGAGCCGCAAATATTTTATATGTATATATATATGATAAGTTTTACTATAATTATTACCTCATATCGTTGTTGTGTGTATTCTTCAAAAGTAGCAATGTATTGTGAATAAGTGTTCGATAAACCAGCTATAACAACACGTGTGTCGTCTTCAAATTCACCTCTACCATAGCTTATAAGTGTCTCCTTAACTGCTTCTCTTAGCCGTCGCCCGGCCATTGTAGTAAACTCTGCAATTTATTAATTCCAGTAACTCAGAAATAATTAAAGAAAAAAGATTAATTAACGGCAAGAAATTCATCATGCTCTTATTTTATAATTAAGAAACCCAACCTCCTGGAACAGCAAGTATGATCAGATTTCCCAACCTTAGCATTTGAATTGGAATAATCGCAGGCTGCATGCATATTTTTATGTATATATATAACCATACCATTAATATATTAAATTATTGATATCAACTCTATAATTTTCTAATGTTAATTATCTTTGCTATATGTAGAGTCTTACCGCCCATGCATAAGGGTCAAACATTTCACCAGTGTCGAGCAAAATTGGCTTAGGGTGCTGACAATCCACTTGATATTGGCTTGGTTTTTTCAATATGTCCCTTTCTTTTCTCCACTTCTCACTTATCTGTAATTTTCAGAAGAAAAAAAAAGTAATATGAAGAGATTAAGATTATAATTATAATTATATAAATATAATATGTATGATGACTGACCTCTTTATCACCTTGCTGAAAGCCAGCGAAACCAGGTCCATCAGTAGTTCCAGCAGCAAAACCTGGTCCAAGAGCAGCAGGACAGGTATGGACTACGTTGTTGTTGTTGCTGTTATCTAACTCAACTTCAATATTAGTGAAATTAAGATACACATGACGATAATCGATCTTCCCACTCACTTGTTCTGTAGCCGAAGTAAATAGATCAACAGCCTTTTGAAACTGTCTCTCGCCAATGATCTTGGTGCTCAGTATTTCATCTGGATACCTGTTAACCATGGAAAACCAAAGAAGAAATTCCCACTCATTATAAATAGATATGTTGTTATACTATGTACATTATAATTAGAGTTGACATTAAAAAATGTGTACCCGGGTCCACGGCCCAAGCAAATTTGGTTATCGCCATTACAAGAGGAGTGATTAAAATCACAAGGTTTTCCAGTGTCAGTGCAAAATGCTCCCAACACATTTGGTGTGACATCTCCTACATTGGATTGGCAAAAAGCTCCCACGAATAGTGACCCGTCGTTTTTTCTCACCTTAAACCCTTTGCTTGTCGTTTCACCGCATAGCCTTCCTCCAGTGGCTTTAATTCGATGCGCTTTCTCAACTATCTTACCAATATCTTATATGCAGAGCAGAGCCATAGAAAACTTAATCAAACAAACAACAATTTATAGAATTTGGCACCCAAGGAAAAAAAAAAAAGGTCATTATATAGTTTGTCTAAGCTTCAACACATCTCCAATAGAAGTTGTCTATTGAAAACATACATTTTCTTTTTTTTTTTTCCAAAGAAAAAAAGTTATTTTTAACCAGAAACTTTATTAATTTAATATTTAAAATATGATATAAAAGATCATGGGGATAAATTTTGCAATTGTCAACTATGGAGTACTTTTTATAAAAAAAAATGTATCAAATCTTATATAAATGAGAAAGAAAATAAAATAAAAAAAAAATATTTTAGAATGATGTGTTACTTATGACAACTATAAATATTATTTTTTATTATTTTTGACACTCTTACTTCTAAAATCACTCTAATAGTATATCACTTTTAAAAATATTATAATTATCATCTCACACATTATTATTTAATTTTATAGCAACAATAATTTTTTAGTTTTAATTTTTTATTAAAAAAATATTGATAGCATCAATGCTACTGTAGAGCATTCACACATATTTTTATAATAGTATTTTTTTCTTCTAATAGTATAACATCTCAATATTTTGTCACTTCATCTATCTACCTAAGCAAGCATCTCTTAATTTTTTACCAATGGAGATGCTCTTGTAGTTAGAAGTATAAAATAAATATGAGCTTTGACTTATTTTTACTTTTTGAATAACTATTATATAAAAAAAAATTTAATAAAAAATATTTTTGAAAGTGTTTCCATATTATTAAAAAATGAATTGTAAATAAATTAAAAATTATGTAAATTATTTTAATCTTAAAAATAACATGTGAAAAGTCTTTTTGAAAAAAAGCAACAAATTCTAATTTCTTCAAAAAGAATTTTTAAATTAAAAAATGACTTCATTTTCAATTTAAACATCCCTCGAAGGAGTTTTTTAATTAAAAAAAAAAAAAAACCTATGAAAGTTAAGTTAAACAAGAAGGGAAGATATATTTTATAAAAAAAAAGGGGGGGAAGAATTACTTGGGGTTGTTGATAATGATTTATTAGTAGTTGAATCAGCAAACCAGTCCTCAAAGAACCTTGCTGCAGCGCCCTTATTGTCACCACTGATAAGCCTGTTGTTTTTGGTCATTGAGGTTCCATGCGTGGGAAACCAGTTGAAGCTTCCAAGGCTCTTACCGCTTGCGCTGTCCACAAATTTCAAAAGTGTCATTAAGCTATCAACGTTGCTTTTGTATCGACCTCTTTCCTCCTCTGGGTTTAGCAGATAAGCACTTGGGCTCCTGTTTATTCCTCCCTTTTCTACATCCCCTGTAAGTGTATAATAATATTTAAATGTTAGAATCACCCTGTCCTGTTATATATATATATATATATATATGTTCTATAAAAAAAAAAAAAGAATTATCACCTTGGTTGATGAAAATTGAACCTGGTTTAAGGTTTTCATGAGCCTGAATTAGGCTCTGCTCAATTGCATTTACAATAGCATCAAATGATTGTTGTACAAAACCAAGAGATGTAACAGAGTAAACCAGATACTGCAAATAACCCCCGGGTCCTGAGTGTGTGTGAATACCACTAATTGCCACATTTTCTTCTCTGTATAAATTTCCGTACCTGTTCAACAACCTCATCAAATATGTCAGGGTGGTAATTTATGTTCATAGGTTGTGTTCGTGTTCGTGCCGTGTCAGGCTTAAAGTATGACAAGTAAATAGTAAACTCAAAGTTGACACATTCATTAATCTTATCAGAAATTAAAATCTAAACCCAACCCCTTTATAAGTGAATTGATCTAACCTGACTTGATTAACCTATTTATATAATATGTTATAACAAATTTAACATGTTCACATGTAATGAATATAATAAATTTAAGAGTTTATACTCTTATATAGGTTATTGTTGTACGAGTTAGACGAGTCGACCCGAAAATGATTCGATTAATAAATAGGTCAGTCATGTCAACCGAAAATGACCTAAACCAAATCCATTTTATTTTGTACACATTTCAAGTCATATTGCCGTGTCTAACTTAAATTTTCATATATATATATATATATATATATATAAGTATTCTTATTAAGCGCAGGTAGTGCGCAATGCTTAGATATGTCGCTTTGCGAATGGATAGCTATATTCTTTAAAAGTTATTATATTAAACTATGTGAGACTTAATACTTACTTCGACCAATAGCGATATTGACATATAAGAGGGTGCTAATTGTAATTTCTCTCTCTATATATATTATATCACATTCACATAACCAAAGTAAGTTATCTCTCTATCTAACATCTATATTCTATACCTTGATTTGATCCTTTCCAGTAGTTTAATGGTGACGAGTTGTGAAGCCATTCCAGAGTCAAGATTAACAAAAGCAAACCTGGGACCCTGTGAATCCTCATCGGCCACTATGAAAGTCCTGGCACGTAGTCGAAAATGGACACCAGCAGTGGTTTGGTAAATGTTAGCATAGCCCATCATGTTGACCCCAGCTGCAGGACCAGTCATGTCGTAGCTCCCAACTCCAATCAAGTATTCCCCATTACTCACCCTAATCATCAGATTATTAATATTCACACACCAAATTATCACTAGTGATAAAACAGAAGAGTAGTGGTAATGGTAATGTATTTTCAGTCCCCTCATGATGCCTTTGTTTTCAAAATTGAGTACGTATATTGTTACATAATGAAGTATATATATATATATATATATATATATATATATATATTATCTGTGTGTGTAATTCTGGGAATTTTAGGATTCTTCTTTCCACAAATCAAACATAATATTCCATGGGTTATAGCTACCTTTGGTGCTGTGATTGTCTTTAGTTTGATTTGGCACAAGAGCATCTTCACTTGGTTGCTCCGAAAGTGAGTGATTGACGAGGTTTTTTTCTTGTCCTTTATTTTGAATATTTTGTACGTTTAACCGCCAAATAGCATCCAAACAAAACATTATTAAGAATTCAGTGTTTGGTATAATTTTGAAGTTTAAAGTAAGTAAGACTGTGTTTGGAAAATCACTCTATAATTAAAATTGATTGTAATAGGGAGTAATTACTAGATAAAATGTTATTTTTTATATAATTATTTACTCATTTATCAAATATAAAAATCAAAATTCATATTGAATACTACGTAACATCTAAAATTCTAATATACCTTGTATTTTTAATCTAAGTAGTATTACACTACTTTATAATTACATACTTCCAAACAAGTCATAATGTTATTATCTATGTAATTGCAACCTTATTTATTAAATATAAAAAATAAAAAAATTCATACGTAATTAGTACTTGAAATTTAAAGGCATTTTATGTTTTAAAATAGTGTAATTATTATAATAATTTTGCTACTTAATAATTATCAATTACTTCTAAATGCCACTTAAATGTTATGTAGCAACTTTTTTTTAGGAAAATTTACGGCAAAGGTCTTCAAAAAGTTCAATTTGATACAGATAAGTTCTTAACGTCGAAAAATAGCGGCAATAATCACTATTAGAAAATTGAGATTTAGTGACTCACATTGAGTAACTCTAAATCTATTTAGTGACACTTCACCGCGCGTCACTAACGAGGGTGACTGGAAAGACTGTTTTTAGTGACACTTCACGCGTGTCACTGAACCCTTTTATAGTCAATCTCTGCGTGTCACTATAAGCATTTAAAGTCAGATTTTGTCAGACTAAAAAAGTAACAGCAACACACAAAAAGTGTCACTATATTTTTTTTTTATATACCTTATTGTTATTTTTGGAGATATAGGGACCCACAACAAGGGCCACTATCTGAAATGTTATTCTAAAAAAATAATATTTAATTTTTTTAATTTAAATTTTATATATTATAAATAATTTTAATTAACTTATTAATGCAACAATTATATACTAAATCTTAAATAGGAATATTATTTAGAATAAAACATAAACTGAATATCTTGTATTGAAATAAAAAATATTTCTATTTTTTTCCTTTGGCAGATTAGTTACGAGAGGCATAAAAAAATTTAAAATCTAAAACTTCAATTGCTTCTCTTTTTGCAGGTTAATTTCATGACAAAAAAAAAGTTAAAAACCAAAACTTCAATGGTGAATTGTGATAATGTTCTCTAAAAATCAATCAAATGGGTTTGAACACTAATGCCAAACAATGTACATAGATAAAAAATTCTAAAGCAAATCTGAGAATAGATAACAAAAAACAAAGATGAAGATTAAACCAAAACCTAATAAATCTGAACAAAATCAAATCAAATCCAAGCCCAGCCCAGCCCAGCCTATGTTCGATCGAATCTGCGATCCCCACCAAGCCGGCCAGCCAGCAGCGAAGCCCGAACCCCATATCTAACCCAGCGAAGCAAGATGCAAACTCCAAACTCGACATCGCAAGTCCAATTGCACAAAGAGAACCTCAAACACCTGCAAAGAAAATGGAAGTAGCAGATCAAAGGTCTTTTGGGCTATCGCCTGTTACCAATATGGATCTTCCGAAGGATGTCAGAGGAGATGGCAAAGAAGCCCGTCGTTGGACTATTTGGGCGATGTCAGTGGGTGATGAAGTCCGGTGAGGCAGAATATCACTTGGGGTTTCAGTCCGTGTGTCGTCCGGCGTCGATGGGCCTTGGGAGGGTAGGGATGGTGGTCGTTGCTTCGTCATCTTGGAGGTGGTTCGCGCACAGGAGGTCATCAGATTTCAAAAGCAAAGAGAGGGAGAAGAAGAAGAGGCATGTTTGGCTGGGTTGTTTAGGCTAAGTGATAGAAATATGAAACCCTAAATGTGAAGTTGAAGAGATAAAGAAATAGGGTTTTGGTGTTAAAAAAAAAAAAGAAATAGGATTTTTTTAATTAATTGAGGATACTAGCTGATTTTTAGTATAACAATTAATCTTTTTCTTTTTCCAATATTGTTTAATAAATGCAATAACCGAACCAGCTGTATAATATATATTTTTTTATTATTAAAAGTAAAATTATTGTTGTATTTTTTTTTAAAAAAAAAAAATTATGATATAGTGACATGATATAGTGACGCACCAAGTGGGTGGGGACACATTAACCTAGTCACGCTTGGTGTGTCACTATATGCCAATATTTTTCAAATTAATAAAAATTATAAAAATTTAGATTTGATCTTTTAGTGACACTTCATATTTTTAGTGACACACATTACAGGTGACTAACACTGAATGTTTAAAGTCAACTTCTGCATGTCACTAAAAATCACTCCTAACTCATTAGTGACGCGCACATTTATGTGTGTCACTAAATAATGTCACTAAAAGCCCAAATTGTAGTAGTGAATCATCAAGGTAACATTTTTCGTAAGTCCATTAGTCATTTTTTTAACTGAGTCGTTAATCATTTAAAAGTACCACATGTTGAAATTTTATTGGTCCAAATTATATTTCAATTAAAATAATTTTAAAAAATAAAATATATTATTTAAAAATCATAAAAAAAATTAATTTTTTTATCTTTTCTTTTTCTTTTTTATTTCCTTTCCATTTTCTCTTTCCTCTTCTTCTTCGTGTTTTTCTAGCTGCCTAGAAAAATCAAAAACCCAAACACTGACATCTCTCCCGATTTCAACCAAACCCCTCTGTTGGGATTTTATGCCTTAAGTAAAACCCATTACAATATAATCTGATTTGTTATCAATAAGAGACTAGAAGTGATTTATGTTAACATGTAGTTTTCATGTTTATGGTTTAATATATGTACAAAATCTGTTAAGTCTAGAACATATAGTCATTCACAATTACAGTGATGTCAACACAGTGGAATGTGATTTTGATTATATGATTCGAAAGACAAAGTCCCTGTTTCATCAGTGCATTGGATTTATACTGATGTGATAATCAGCGATGAAGTGTACCTACACTTTGCATAAGTGTTATGTTCTTTCCAGAACATTGGCAAAGTATACTAGCTTCGAATGTATGGAGTATACATTGGACTGGACCGATATTGATCTTGGTTAAGATATTATAATACTTACCGTTGTATCTTTCCAAGTCAATATCACTAGTTGATCTTAGATAATAATAAAAAAAAGATCTTAATCCTGATATGCTTAAGCTCAATCTCAAGAGTGTTATTCATGTTCTTTGATTTGTTAGTTAAGCCTACTTTTGGGTCAGGGTGATACGTACATTTTGAAAACATGATAGTATGATTGAGTGGGAACACTAAACATAAATATGGAATCTATAGCTTCTATAGGTATTTAGAAGTTAAATGATGATTTCCTTCGAGCTTGGCTAAATAGATGTAAATGGAAGAGTTTGTTTCAGTGATTATATTTTAGTTCACTAAAATATCATTTACAGGTAGTTTAGTGTTTTAAGGATCAAAATACATTGAGGGGTGAAACGGTAAATTTGTCCCTACTCGGTGTAAATCATCTCTATAGAGGATCTTTGATTATTGAGATTATAACGATGGTTAAATGTGATAGCGTATGTATATGGTGGAACATATAGAGCGTTCTATATGACTGAGAGTGCAATTCCAAGTTCTAAGAGTGGATGCAACAAGGAATTAATAAGTTAGTGAATTTACTTGGTAAATTCTAGTTCAGCTTATTGGAAACTCAGTAATATAGGCACATGGTCCTCATTCTAGTTGAGACCATACTTCTTGTAAGACTCAGATAATTGATTTTAATTAATCAATTAGAATTCTAAAATTAGACTATGTCTAGTTTATGAATTTTCACTGAGCAAGGGCAAAATTGTAAAGAAAAGAGATTCTAGGTTTTATTTATTAATTGGAAGACTTTATTATGTCTAATTAATAATTATATTAAATGACAATATTATTTAATTATTTATTTTAGTTATTAAATAATTAGTTTTGGCATTTAAATGGTTAGAATTGGAAAATTAGCGTTTTTGAGAAAATAGAAATAAAAATTGTCAAAATTGTAAAATATCAAGTGGGGCCCATTAACACTATGGTCGGCCACTTGATGAGGCTTTTTCCAATTATTATTTTCATTATTTTAATGCCAAGTAATTATTAACCTAAACCTAGTGGTTACCTATAAATAGATAGTGATGGCTCACACTTAACAAGAGATTGAAAATCAGAAATTTTGCCTTCAGAAATATTGAGCCTCCTATCCTATAGAATATAGCAGAACCTCTCTCTCCCTCTTTTCTTCTTCAATTTTCGAAACCTTGAGTGATAGAGTAGTGCCCATACACATCAAGTGGTATCTCAATTATAGTCTGGAAGATTGTGAAGAATCCAAACTGAAGAGAAGGACATTCAGACTCAGATCTTGGTGATACTCTACGACAGAAAGGATACAAGGGTTAGAGATCTGAGTGGAAGGAGACATATTATTCCGCTGCACCCAATGTAAGGTTTCCTAAACTTTATATGTGTTTAATTTCATTGTTTTAGAAATTCATGTTAGGATGTTAATGAAACATACTTGTTAGTAAATCTAGATCCTGGTAAAATATTTTCAACACCCTCCACTTCCATTTCATTCTCATCAACACAAATCATTATTCTCACAATCCATCTTCTCTTTATCTCATTTATCAATCTTAATTCACCCCAAAATTAAGTTACCACCATACCCACTACTACAAACTGTATTTTTGGTGTCAGTTTTAAACTAACATTTATACCTTTAGTGTCAGTTCAAAGAACCGACACCTATTCCACAGTTACAAAAAGTCAGAGTTTAAGTGTCGGTTATAAACAGAGACGAATGAGTTTTAGTGTCGTTTTAAAACTGACATTTTAAAATATACATATATATTTTTTCTTTTAGTGTCAGTTTAAAACCGAAACTAATTGATATAAATGTCTGTTTTAAACTGACACTAAAATAGGTATTTTTGAAAAACAAAATTAATTGTTAAAAATAGGTTTAGTAATTAAGAAATTAAAAAACTTAAATACTGTATATTTAATTTTTTATATATAATATTACATGTATATTATTTATATTAAAATTATAATTATAATATTTTTTTTGTTTAATATTAGTTGCTCAGTTTTTTTATTATATCTCTATAATTTTTTTTTTATATAAAATTTCAATAATAATACTAAGAATAATAAGCAAGAATATTTTGCTCATGATTTAATCAGAACAATATGAAAATGAAAAAAAAAATCACAACATATCAAACTCAAATAATTAAATTGTACATAGAAAAAATCTCAACAACAAACTCAAATAATCAAACTCAACAACAACAACAAAAAATCTCATAGCACATAGAAATTATCGGTAGAGTCCAAACACAAAAACTTAATTTCAGAATATTAATAGCTTCTGGCTGAGACCCTCACCGGAGCACCACTGTGTATGGTGGCGGTCTCAGTTTCACAATAACACTCGGAGATGGGAGCCACTGATCTAGGACTTTTCAACGAGGGAAAACAAAAAAAAATGAGCTTCGTTTGGCTCGTCGGGACCCTGGGATGGATCAATCGGAGTCACAAAAAATGGCTTTGACGAGCTTTGGCTTTCACGAGCTCCACCACAGTCGCAAGCTTTGGCTTTCACAAGCTCCGCCAACGGTCCGTTTAGGCCAACAATGTGGTCTGACCGTGGTTGCGTTGAGAACCAAAGAGATTGGAGAGGGATCGATAGTTAGAGAGAGAGAGAGAGAGAGAGAGAGAGAGAGAGAGAGAGAGAGAGAGAGAGAGAGAGAGAGAGAGAGAGAGAGAGAGAGAGAGAGAGAGCTAAGGCGGCTCGAAGTGGTTTTGAGGTTTTAGGGTCCATTTAGACTATTAATGCCGGTGATGGCCTGAGCTCGGGGTGCTACACGAATGGAGAAGAAGGGGAAGGGAGAGAGAGAGAGAGAGAGAGAGAGAGAGAGAGAGAGAGAGAGAGAGAGAGAGAGAGAGAGAGAGAGAGAGAGAGAGAGAGAGAGAGAGAGAGAGAGAGAGAGAGAGAGAGAGAGAGAGAGAGGTTGAATAGTTTTAGGTAGGGTTTTTAATTTTGTTTTTATCTCATTAAGGTAGGGTTTGGTAATGGGCTTTTTCTTTTAATTTAAGGAAATTTAACATAGGGCGAAGATGCAAAATGGCCATAAATCTAACAATTAAGTTAATAAATGTCCCTTTTTATAAACAATTTTTTATAGACAATTAACAAAATGTCCATTCACTTAAAAATTTGATGATGAAATTACAATTATAACCTTGAATAATTAAGTGTTTGGTATCGTTGTTTTGCACAATAGTATATCGTTTTTATGTGCAATAGTATACTAAAAAACACTGAGAGGTAGTATATTAGTTTAAGATTGTGATTATTTTAATGTGCTATGATATATAATGAACGAAAGATAGAAATTAAAAAAATGTGGAATATTAATTTAAGTTTGAGGTATAGTTATATTTCACTAGGAAATATTGTCTATGTTCATTAGTATATCATGAAGGAAAGAAAAAAAATGTGGAATATTAAATTAAGTTCTTAGTATATATATATATATAAATTGTTTCCACAATACGGGTGGTATATTAATTTTTCACTATAGTATATATGCTTATGATTGCAGAATATAGTTTTTATATGATATTGTATATCGTGGAAAAAATCATTTAATAGTATATTTGTAATGCCCTAAATAATTAGGCACGCTTCCCAATAAACTTATGAAACCCTAATCCCCTAATTGGGATTACTAGAAAAATAGGCGCGAAAATTAAACTTTATTAATAAACAGAAGGAAAATAACTTGTAATAATTTAAACCATATAATTTAGAAGTTACAAAAGTTGGGATCCCAAAAGTATTTAAAAAACACTATTACAAGTTCTTTTCCTTTGGCCGACCTAAGCGACAAAATAGAGTCTCAAAATACATCACTGGTAGACCCCAACCCGCTTGGTCTAGTGTGGCCCGAACATGTACATTCTTCGTCCAGCTCCTGCACTCATGGCTGATCAACGACAACCTTACCCTTTCCTGCACAGTAGAGCACTCGTGAGCCAAGCCCAGCAAGACAGTATAAATCTTAACAAATATAATATGCTCATCATGCTATTTAAACAGTAATGCCATTCATATATGTCTGTATGTCACAGACCTGCATGTCACACTCACATGCCTATTTATGTCTACGTGGTGTAGGCCTATGTGTTGCGCTCACACATCTATTTATATCTACGTGGCGTAGACCTACATGTTGCTCTCACACGTCTAATTACAATAAGGCCTTAGAATAGTTCATCTCGGTTCTGGTTATTGAGTTCAACTTGATTATGCCTTGACGCATAACCCTTAATCTCAATATGTAACACATAATTATTGGTGCCACTGCAATATTTGTCTATTTGATATAGACCTGCATGTTACGCTCACATGCCTATTTATGTCTACGTGGCGTAGACCTACGTGTTGCACTCACATGTCTATATACAATAAGGCCTTAGTGGGGTTTACCTCGGTTCTGGTTACTGAGCCTAACCTGGTTATGCCTTGCTCGCATAACCCTATTCATGAATATATGTAATCCATGTATTACGTTCTTTCGGTGGTATATCGTGGTGATATATACCAGGTCTAACCCAGTTATGTCTTATACACATAATTCTTAACATACATGCGTGTATTCAATATTTACTACAACATATATAATCTTAGGGTAATAACCCTAACTTGCATACTATGTAATACTCATATGATACATTTCTATATACTCAGATAACATTTACTAAGAGTGTCAACCCTAACTCATGCTTTCACTGGATTCGTAATATTCTAGGGTAATAACCCTAGACCGCATTAAAATTAAACTCAAGGTACTAGCTTACCGAGTCTAGTTTAATTATGCCTTAAGCGCATAATTCATAATCTCAATATATACATATATCTGAAATGGCATAGTATTTACACAACATATATCACTAGAGTAATAACCCTAGGCTATTAAACCGCTCATATTAGGGTAATAACCCTAATCCCGGTTGTAATTACTCACATATATCATATTCAACATAAGCGCCACTACGCATACTCTACGTGCAAACTACTGTCTTACCTGTTGTCCCGCAATAACAGAGATTCTAAACCCCTGAGTGCTCCTGATCAGGGGCCGGTAATCCTAGTCACACAATCTGGGATTTCACAAATAGGATTAATCCCCAATTTCACTTTCACAAAATATAAACATGGCATTCAAAACACAGATAATCAAATAGAGCTCGGAACGAGCTTTCTAACGATATGAAGAACGTCCCAAACGGAGTCCCGAGTAAAAAGTTATGGCCAAAACAAAATTGGGAAAAACAGAATTTCTCACTGCCAAACCCAGTCGCGGCGGCCAAAAATCCCGTCGCGACGACGGGGTTTAGAACACCCAAAAACTCCATTTTTAAGGTCTAAAAATGCCTACTTAACCATATATTCGAACCTCAACCAAACCATACTCAAAACTCAACCAAAACCGTACAAAATCCAATTCTTTTAACTTAAACCAAACCAATCTAACATTAGTGTTCATTTGAGCATCACACCAAGCTCAAGAAAATCAAAACTACAAACAAAGTCAAGCATACATATACTCAAGCTTAAAGTTCAAAGCTTCAAGACAAAACCCAGAACTTCAAAGCCTTACACCAGAACTTGAACAACATAAACCAACCCTAAAAATCCATCCAAAGCTCCACAACATATAACACGACAAGATCATGAAATTTACACTTTAATCTATCAAAAACACTACAATTCTTCCAAACATGCATAAATAAGAACATTCCAATTAATTCATACTTTTTCTACAATCATTTTCAGCAAGGATTTCAATTAAATTCAGTAGAGAAACTACCTCAACTTGAACCAAAAGCAAGCTCCAAGCTTCACCACAAATTTTCCCAATAATCAAGCTAGTTTCCAAGCAAATTCTTATGATTTCAAGTGAAAAAGATTAAGTTAGGAAGAGAGGGAGAGGGTTCAGGTTTGAGAGAGATAAAGACCAGAATTTCCTTTTTCATTTTGTTAAAATCTCATTTTACAACTCATAACACATAAAGGCCAAATTACTAAAATGCCCTTAGGGCCAAAAAACCTTCACATAAGCATACAAGGGCAAAAATGGCATCCATGCATAATAAATTCCAATTAAATTTCAGATTATCACCAATAAATAAAAATGCCAATTAAATCAATTCCAATTGCATTTCGGGCCCGAACCCGGTTTGGCCTCAAATACCCGGTTGTGATTATACCGCACCAACCTGTTAAAACACACCTGAAAAGACAACACAAGCATACTATATAATAATATAGTTCTATTAAGCACGTAATTAAATTAATTTCATCATTTTACCCTTCTCGGGTCATAATTACTAAAATGCCCCTGACTCACCAACGGGGTCTTACCATGTTATAATTCATATTAATTCACATATATTGAACTATATAATAATATAATTCCTTAATTATTCATAATTATCTAATTATTAGGGTTTTGCTAATCCACTTCTCAATTCTAGGATATTACAATTACCCCCTCCTTATAGAAATTTCGTCCCGAAATTTACCTGAACAACTCCGGATATTTTGCTGCATATCCGTCTCGAGTTCCCAGGTTGCCTCTTCCACTTTACTGTTCCTCCACAATACTTTCACCAGTGTCACTGTCTTGCTTCTCAATAATTTCTCTCTTCTATCGAGCATATGCATTGGTTGTTCCTCATATGTCAAATCTGGCTGTAGTTCCAATGTTTCATAACTTAGAATATTGGACAAATCTGAGACATACTTCTGAAGCATTGAAACATGGAACACATCATGTACAGCTGCCAGCGCTGGGGCATAGCCAACCTGTACGCTACTTGCCCTATCCTCTCAAGGATTTCAAAAGGTCCAATGAACCTTGGGCTAAGCTTTCCTTTCTTCCCAAAGCGTTTAATACCTTTCATCGGTGATATTCGGAGAAACACCTTGTCCCCGATTTGAAAATCAATATCCCGACGCTTTGGATCAGCATAACTCTTTTGTCTACTCTGAGCCGCGAGCATTCGCGCTCTAATCTTGTCAACTGCCTCACTCGCTCTCTGAACAACCTCGGGACCCAAGAACTTTCTTTCACCTACTTCATCCCAGTGAATAGGTGATCTAAATTTTCATCCATATAAAAGCTCATAAGGGGCCATCCCGATTGTTGCCTAATAGCTGTTATTATAAGAGAACTCGATCAGGGGAAAGTACTTTCCCCATGATCCTTCAAAGTCAAGCACACATGCTCGTAGCATGTCTTCTAAAATCTGAATAGTCCTCTCGGATTGCCCATCCGTCTGAGGATGAAATGCTGTGTTGAACTTTAACTGAGTACCATAGCTAGATGGAGACTCTCCAAGAATCTCGATGTAAACTTCAGATCTCTATCCGAAACAATGGACTTTGGGACACCATGAAGACGAACAATTTCTCTGACATATAACTCAGCATACTGGTCAATGGAGAAATTCGTCCGAGCAGGTAAAAAGTGCGCTGACTTTGTAAGCCTGTCCACTACAACCCACACAGAGTTAAACTGTCCCGTGGTTCTAGGCAAACCTACCACGAAGTCCATAGCAATATCTTCTCATTTCCACTCTGGTATGTTCAATGGCTGCAGTAACCCTGCAGGTTTCTGATGCTCAGCCTTAACTTGCTGACAGGTAAGACATCTTGCAACATACTCAGCAATGTCATTCTTCATGCCTGGCCACTAGAACATGGCCTTTAGGTCTTGATACATTTTCGTTGACCCTGGATGAACTGAATAAGCAGTCGTACGAGACTCATCCATTATCTCTCCTTTGATACCATCATCCATATGCACACAAACATGATTTCTGAATCGCAACATTCCTGTTTCATCCAATGATAAATCACTAGTCTTTCCAGCGGAAACCCTATCTCGGGTTTTTACCAATTCTGGATCTTGCATTTGCACTTCTTTAATTCGCTCTAAAAGAGTAGATTGCAGAGTAATATTAGTTAACTACCCTACAACCAACTCAATCATAGCTCGGGTCATCTCATTTGCTAGTTGCTGGGAGATTTGTTTCACCGTATTTATCTGACTCTGTCCCTTTCTGCTCAAGGCATCAGCAACCACGGTTGCTTTACCAGGGTGATAAAAGATCTCACAATCATAATCCTTCACCAACTCTAGCTAGCGTCTTTGTCTCATATGAAATATTAGTTTAAGTATGAGGTATAGTTATATTTGACTGAGGTATATTGATTTTATGTTCATTGGTATTTCATAAAGGAAAGAACAAGAAAAAAACTTGTGGAATATTAAATTAAGTTTTTTTTTTTAATTTTTTTTTACTATACTGGTGATATATTAATTTTTCTCACCGCGCTTTCCTTGAGATATATTGTTTCTATATTAGTTTAAGGTATAGTGTTCATAAATTACTACTGCTTTCATTTGGGAGAATCAGTTGTTGAAATTTTTTTGGGGAGGAATGGCTGACTGTGGGAGGATGTGGTTGAAGATTCCGGTGAATAAATCTGGCAAGGCAATGTAAATCGAATCCAAAAAAATAGAGGAGAGTTTTATTGCCCGGGAGAAATGATTGAAGAAACTAGTTGGAAAAAAATGGATGAGATAATAATTTTTGTTGTTGTTTGAGAATCGCTGTATAATGGAGGAATCGTTGAAGCAAACAGTAGAACAAAATCGAAAAAAATAGAGTTGAGCTTCATCTATATAATCAAGGGCATTTTAGGTATTGACATTTATAAAAAGCCATTTACCATTTTTTTTAAATGAACATGTAACTTTAATCAGTGTGAGATTTAAGGCCATTTATTACAATTCCTCTTTAACATAACTACACACTATATAAAATAATTATCAAAATCTCATATTAAACTTACTATACCGTACTTATATATACTATTTATATCTATACCTAAATGATTTAATTTAAAATTACATCACATTGCATGATTTACTCCTTTATTATAGTAACTTTAATAGGTATTTGAATATTTAATTTCTTAAAAATAATTAAAATATGTAGCCATAAATTACATTCTCATAATTGCTAACTACAATTTTTATTTTATTTTGTTAAGCATACATCACATCTTTTTTTTTTTTTTTTGAAAAGAAGAGAAAACTTCATTAACTTAAATCATCCAAAACTAAGGATGAAATTTCAGTAGGCAAAGAAGCCATACTGAATGTACAATCAGCCATGTGAATGGAATTACGTGCTAAAGCATGCGCAACTCTATTCACGGATCGTTTTACAAAAGAAATTGAAACCAGGGGTAATTCTATTAGCAATGCCTTACAATCATGAATAACCAAACCATATGTGGAAACCATAGGTTTTTTAGAATGAATATCATTAACCACACTTAGGCAATCAGTCTCCAAAATAACATCACACCATTGTTTATTTTTTATCCAACTTAATGCCTCTTGTATACTTAAAGCTTCTGCAACAATTGGTGAAACCACACCCTGGTGTGCAATCTGCCTAGTCTCCAACACCAAACCAGCAACTGTACGTGCCACCATACCAGCTCCAAATCTTCCTTCCTGTTGAAAAAGAGCTCCATCAACATTAACCTTCAACTTAGGAAAAAGAGGGGGGTCCAATGCTCGGTTCTAACTCCTGCTGTCTGAGCTGAGGGAGTTGTTAGACATCTTTCCTTAGCATTACTCCAGTTTGTGAAGGTGAGTTTTGCTGACATAACTATTTCATCAACCGTAGGTGACTTAGCATTCCAAATTTTCTCATTCCGGTGCTTTCATATAGACGAGGATATCATAGAAACTTCCAACTTTGTTGCAGCGTTCTAAGTAACCAAACCATGCTGAAACCAAGCAGCAAAGGTAGTGAACTGTTCAACTTTTGTCTCGAAATTAATTGTACTCCAGCACGGCATAGCTATAGGACAGGGAACAAACAAATGTAGAGAAGTTTCTGCAATATTTTGACACCAGGGGCAGTTTGTTTCCAGTTGAACATGTCTTAACCTCAACTGAGATCGAGTAGGCAGGCACCTTGAGCAAGTTCTCCAAAGAAAGTTCTTAACCTTAGGGGGTAGCTGTTGGGTTTTATGCCCTAAATAAAACTCTTTACAATCTGATTAGTTATCAATATAAGAAATTTGAAGTCATTGATGTTTGCATGAATTCAACATGCTAATGGTTTAATATGTTTATTATGTTTACACACAGAATCAGTTAAATCCAGATCATCTGTTTATTCACAATTACAGTATCGTCAACACAGTGGAATGTGATTGTGATCATATGAATCAAAAGTCTTAATCCCTATTTCATCAGTGTTATTGGATTTACACTAATGTGATAATCAGCGATGATGTGTACTTACACTTGGAGTAAGTGTTATGTTCTTTCCAGGACATTAGTAAAGTATACTAGTTTCGAATGTATGGAGTATACATTGGACTGGACCGATATTGCAACTAAGTTAAGATATTACAAACTTACCGTTATATATATCTTTCCAAGTCAATATCAGTAGTTAATCTTAAGATTAAAAGAATCTAAATCCTGATATGCTTAGGCTCAACTCAGGAGTGTTATTCATGTTCTTTGATTTATTAGTTAAGCCTACTTTTGGGTCAGGGTGATACGTATATTTTGGGAACATGATAGTATGATTGAGTGGGAGTGCTGAACATAAATATGGAATCTATAGCTTCTACTGGTGTATAGAAGTCAAGTGATGATTCCCTTCGAGCTTAGAAAATAGAAGTAAATGGATGAGCTCTTGTTTAACTGACTAATCATTAGATCACTAAACACCATTTACAGGTAGCTAAGTGTTTTAAGAGCAAAATACATTGAGGGGTGAGAACGGTAAAGAAATCCCATCTTGATGTAGATCATCTATGTAGAGGATCTTTAAATCACAATAAGATTATAACAATTGTTAAATGAGATAGCATACTGATATCGTGGAACATATAATATGCTCTATATAAGTCTGAGAGTGCAATTCTAAGTTCTAAGAGTGGATTAAACGAAGAATTAATAAGTAGGAATTTACTTGGTAAATTTGGTTCACTTATTGGAAGCTCAGCATATAGATCCAGGGTCCCCATTCTAGTTGAGAACATTTTGCTTGTAAGACTCATTAATTGATTCGTGATTGATCAATTATAATTCTAAAGTTAGACTATGTCTAATTTTATGAATTTTCACTAAGCAGGGGTGAAATTGTAAAGAAAAGAGTTTCTAGGTTTATTTATTTATTAATGGACTTTATATGTCTAATTAATAATTAAATTAAATGACAATATTATTTAATAATCTATTTTAGTTATTAAATAATTAGTTTTGGCATTTAAAAAGTTAGAATTGGAAAATTGGCGTTTTTGAGAAAATAGAAATAAAATTTGATAAAACTGCAAAATCAAGTGGGGCCCACTACAACACCATGGCCGGCCACTAATTGAGGTTTTTCAAATTAATATTTTCATTATTTTAATGCCAAATAATTCCTAACCTAAACCTAGTAGTTGCCTATAAATAGAAAGTGATGGCTCAGTCAAATTATAAGTTTTCAACACAAGCTTTCATTAGTTTTCTGACAGAAATTTCTCTCTTCAGAAAAACTGAGCCTTCCCCACTTTCTATACCTGGCTGAAATCCCTATTCTCTTTTCTCCTTCATCAATTTCGAACCCTAGTGAGAGAGTAAGTGCCCACACACAGCAAGCAGTAACTCAATCATAGATTGGAAGACTGTGAAGGATCAAACTTGAAGAAGAAGGACATTCAGGCTCAGATCTTGATTATACTCTGCTACAGAAAGGATACAAGGGTTAGAGATCTGAGCGGAAGGAGACATTAAGTCCGCTGCATCAATGTAAGGTTTTCTTAACTTTATATGTGTTTAATTTATCGTTTTAGAAAGTTCATATTTAGGGTGTTTAAACAACATACTTGTGAGTAGATCTAAGATCCTGGTAAAATAATTTCCAACAGTAGCTTGAGTTGCCATAAAGCTCTCCAAAAACTAGAGTTATCATCAGAAGACCAGCTGCCTTTTAACTCTTGAAGGCAGTAGTTGTTGGAAATAATTTTACCAGGATCTAGATTTACTAACAAGTATGTTGGATTAACAACCTAATATGAATTCTAAAACAATGAAAATAAACACATATAAAGTTAGAAAACCTTACAGTGGGTGCAGCGGAATATTATGACTCCTTCCGTTCAGATCTCTAGCCCTTGATTCCTTTCTGTAGCAGAGCATCACCAAGATCTGAACCTGGATCTTCTTTTCTCCTTCTTTGATGCAGAAATTCCATAGTCTTCCATACTATGATTGAGATACCACTTGATGTGTGTGGGCACTACTCATCTCACAAGGATTTCAAAAATTCTCTCTATTTCTCTCTTGAATTTCGTGGCTGATAGGCATACAAGAGAAGAGAACAAAGGTTGCTTTATATAGGGAGAAGGGAGAGCACAACTTTCCAAATAAAACAGTTTCCTTAATTACTCTGTAATCAATTAACTGCCTTATTTAGTGTGATCCACCACTTTCCTATTATAGCTAGGCTTTGATTAGCAATTACATGGCAATTAAAAAATAAAAATAATAATTGGGAAACACAAAGGGAGTGCTCGGCCATAGAGGGAAATGGGCCTCACTTAGATTTTGCAGTTTCCTCAATTTTATTTCTATTTCTCCAAAAATGCCACTTTTCCAATTCTAATCATTTAAATGCCAAAACTAATTATTTAATAACTAAAATAGATTATTAAATAATATTGTCATTTAAAATAATTATTAATTAGACATACAAAGTCTCTTAATTAATAATTAAACCTAGAAACCCTTTTATTTACGATTTCATCCTTAAACTGTGAGAATTCATAAAGTAGACATAGTCTAACTTTTAGAATTATAATTGATTAATTAAAATCAATTAACTGAGTCTTACAAGCAGTATGGCCTCAACTAGTATGGGGACCATGGGTCTATATAACCGAGCTTCCAATAAGTCGAACCGAATTTACCAAGTAAATTCCCTAACTTATTAATTCCTCATTGAATCCACACGTAGAACTTGGAATTGCACTCTCAATCATATAGAAACGCTCTATATGTTCCACGATATAGACACGTCATCAGTTAGCCATTGTTATAACCCTAATGTGATCAATGATCCTCTATATAGATGATTTACACTGTAAAGGGATTAAATTACCGTAACACCCTACAATGTATTTTATCCTTAAAACACTTAACCCTGTATAAATGATATTTCACCTAAGTGAAATGAGATCTCCCCCATTTATCTTCGTTTGGTTAAGCTCGAAGGAAATCATCCTTTACTTCTATTTGCCAAATAGAAGCTATAGATTCCATATTTATGTTAGCGCTCCCCCACTCAATTGTATTACCATGTTCCCAAAATGTACGTATCACCCTGATACAAAACTTGGCTTAACTAACAAATCAAAGAACACGAATAACACTCTTGAAATTGAGCCTAACCATATCAGGATTTCGATCATGTGATCTAGGATCAACAGGTGATATTGAATTGAATAGATATTACGGTAAATTTCAACGTATCTAATCAAAGTTCAATATCGGTCCCTTCCGATGTATACTCCATACATCCGATACTGGTAAACTTTGCCAATGCCCTGGAAAGGACATAACACTTTTCCAAGGTGTAAGAATACCTATCGCTGATTATACCATGTCAGTCTAAATCCAGTGTTCTGACAAATCAGGGAATAAACTTTTGAACATATGATTAAGGATTATATTCCACTGTGCTGACAACACTATAATCTTTAACCAACTCATATGTTCTGGACTTAAAAAGAATTCATACATTATATACATATAATCATGAAATAAATTATGTGAACCATGCAACATAAAATGTTATTTCTGATCTTTATTAATAAGTAAATCTGATTATATGAAATGAGTTTTATTTAGGGCATAAAACCCAACAGTAGTAACCACTCTTAATAGTGTAATAACCCGATTTTTCTTTGTACCAGTACCACCTATCTTGATTTACCTCAGAACTCAGGGGTATGCTCCAAACCAACGCTTGATCTCTCTCATTTAATACATCCTCCAGAATCTCCCTATCCCATTCTCTCATCCCAACTCTCATAAGAGAGTTGACAGTAATGTTAGTAAGACCAGGGTATATGGAAGAGATGTACGAGTTGCTGTCATGGATAAGCCAAGGGCCTTGAAGCACATTTACATTTAAACCTGACCCAACTCTTCTTCGGATTCCCTTCCTAATCAAATCTTGAGAGGCAAAGACACTCCTCCAAATAAAGCTTGGATTCGCTCCCAATTCAGCATTAAGAAAATTTCCTAAAGGAAAATACCTTGCTTTGAAAATTCTTCCCACCAAACTATCTTCATTAGTGAGAAATCGCTATCCATGCTTACCCAATAAAGCGAGATTAAAGTCACGAAGATCCCTAAACCCCATTCCTCCAACTCCTTTATGCTTACTCAAGTTTTTCCAACTCAACCAATGAATGCCATTTTTCTGAGCCGACTTAGAGTGCCACCAAAAATTGCACATGTTTTGTTCGATATCCTTACACACCTCTTGAGAAAGTTGAAAAACATTCATAGCATAGGATGGCAAAGCTTATACCACAACTTTAATAAGGATTTCTTTTCCAGCACGAGATAACAATTTCACATCCCAACTCTGAATCTTTTTTCGAACTCTATCCTTCAAATATCCAAACACAACTATTTTGTTTCTTGAAAGTGTAGATGATAGGCCCAGATACTTGCTGTCTTCTGCTGCTTCCATAATACCCAACATCTGACAAATACGGTTTCTAGATTGGGCTGATGTATTGGTACTAAAAAAAGCTGAAGACTTGGTAAAATTAACTTTTTGGCCCGATGCAAGTTCAAATAACTCCAAGAGTTGTTGTATACGGTGAACATCATCCTCATTAGCCTTACAATAAATGTAACTATCATCCGCAAAGAGCATATGAGACACAACCGGACCTCTGTTCGCCACCCGACACCCATGAATCCATTTCCTTTCCTCAAACTTACGAATCAAAGCTGAGAACCCTTCTGCGCATATCAGAAAAAGATAAGGAGAGATCGGATCCCCCTGTCTAAGTCCCCGAGAAGGAACAATCGGACCAATCGCATGATCACCACTTACTACCGTATACTCAACTGATGATAGGCAATTAAAAATAATGCGAATCCATTTCTTAGCAAACCCCATCTTTTAAAGCATATCACAAATGTATGACCATTCGACCCTGTCATATGCCTTGCTCATGTCTAATTTGAGTGCCATGTATCCATCCTTGCCTCTTTGTTTTCTTTTCAAGTAGTGGAGCACTTCAAATGATACCATTATATTATCGGTAATTAATCTAGCCGGGATAAAAGCGCTTTGGTTAACCGATATTATGTCATCCAAAAGTACCTTCATACGATTAGCCAACACCTTAGTAATTATCTTCGCAAGCACATTACAAAGTGAGATTGGTCGAAGTTCACTCATCATATCAAGACACTTTTTCTTGGGGATCAATACAACATTTGTTTTGTTCATAACAGATTGCATAGATTCCGAAGTGAAGAACTCTCAGACAGTAAGAGTTACATCCCCTCCAACAATGTGCCAATACTTCTGGTAAAATACTGGATTCATTCCATCAAGTCCTGGAGACTTATCAGGATGCATTTGAAAAACCGCCGCTTTAACCTCCTCCTCAAGAATTGGTTTAAGTAAATTTATATTATGTCCCTCTATTATCGTTGTAGGAACACATGATAAAATTTCCCTCCAATCCACCACAGTTGCCTTAAACAAGTCATGGAAATAATCAAAAATCACCTTATCCAACCCATTATCCCAATCAACCAAGACACCTCTATCATTTTTCAAATGAACAATTTGATTATTTTTACGTCTGGCATTAGCTCGAGCATGAAAAAACTTACTATTTTGATCTCCATCTCGCAGCCAATGTTGCTTGGACCGTTGCTTTCAATAAATCTCCTTTTGATGAAGTATCTCGAAAAGTTGTTTTTTAGTCTCACTATACTGCTTCATCCCTTCTTCATCACGTCTCCCTTTCAGCTTTTTAAGAGATCTATTACAGCCCTTAATTTATTGAGAAAAATTGCCATTGAAACCTTTACCCCACTCGGCCAGAGCTTCCCAACACTTACTAATTTTGAATTGAAGTGAGCCCCCCACATTAGTCGCCCAACAGCTTTGAATGACTGCCTCACAGCCAGGGTCACTAATCCACCAATTCTCAAATTTAAACTTTCTAATACCAGTGCCATGATTCCAAAAATGAGTTTCCAACACCAATGGAGTGTGGTCAGAAGGAGAGACATCATGATTAAATAATCTTGCAAATTTGAAAAGTTGCAACCAATCCCCATTAACCATCACTCTGTCTAACCGAGCTTCAATCCATTGACTAGTGTTTCTACCATTCTCCCATGTAAATTGATGGCCATACAATTCTAAGTCTTGCAACCGACAAACCCCCACGACTTCCCTAAAGCCATTGATAAGCCAATTCGGATACCGATTCCCTCCCTTCTTTTCACTTTGATCCAGCACATTATTAAAGTCACCAATTAAACACCACGACAAAGTACTCTCATCTTTAAGTGTTCTTATCATTCTCCAAGTATTTGCACGCAAGCTTCTATTCGGTTCTCCATAAATCCCAGTTAGCCGAAACTGATGTTGACCATCCCAATTAACCGAAGTATCAATATGATTCTTCGAGTAACTGTTGATACAAACCTCCTCTTGATTCTTCCATAATAAAGCAATGCCCCCACTTCTGCCATCAACTTCAACCACAAAGCATCCCTCAAAACCAATAGCATTACCTAGCCTTTCCAACTTTTCTTTACCACATAGAGTTTCACTTAGAAAAATAACATTGGGCCGCTTTTGAACTACAAGTTCTTGAATGAACTGAAAAGCCCGCGGGTTCCCAAGCCCACGACAGTTCCATCCTATTACACTCATAATGTTGGGCGAGCCCCATAAGCAAGGCCCGCCAAATCTGAGTCTTTTGAAAGCCCATTAGCTTCCCCCTCCAGTCCCACAAATTTTTTCTCTAAGGTCTCTGTTGACTTCTTTCTTTTATTATCCAATATTAAAATACTACCTTTTGAAATTAGCTGACTATGTCCCACTTCTTTAATATTATTAATCCCAGGAGAGATATTGTTTCCTTCTTGAGAAGACTTGGCAGCTTGCATATCAAGTGAATCATTTGTAATTGCTCTATTTCCTTTAATGTAGGCACCATTTACTCTTTGAGTCATGCCCATCTCTACTCCTTGATTGGCACTTTCCATATTGGTATCTTCTTCTTGCAAATCTGATCCACCACTGCTGCTACCGCCGGTATGCGTTCCAGGAACCCAGCCTCTTGTCCTCAGCCATTTTGCTCCGATATTCTGCTTACAGTTTTGGAGCTTTGCTCGCATAAACTCCTCATATGGTTTAGCAATTTAGTCAATCGGTTTTTCAAAAAGCTTAGCACAAAACTTTTCAAAATGCCCAATAATACCACATATGAAGCAGAAAGTTGGTGCTCTTTCGTATTTGAAGGTTGCCCAAAATGTTATCCCATCTGTTTTCGTCAAACGCAGCCTTCTCCGTAGCGGTTTGTTAATATCAAGAGTTACCTAAACTCTGAAGTAGTCTCTCCAAACCCACACAAAGTTCTTTTGATCCGACTCCACAAATGACCCCATCACATTAGCAACATTTTGAAGGACACTTTTAGACATACAACCTGGTTGCAGATCATAAACCTTGTTATCCCAAATTTGGCACTCTACTTAGAGCATCTGTTCGGATCAACATGCCGAGTAGGATGCCTCGCTGGCATATCCAAAATGGAATACTCAACGAGTCGTGCAGAATGAGCAACACTTAGCGAATTCAACTAAATGCATCGTGAGTCACCAGCTCAATCCCTATAACTCAGTGATCAACTTACGTGGATCTGGCATACACACGATCCCACTATCGGTGTATTCAGCCTCAATCCCACGATCCTTGCATTCAGCATTGATCACACGATCTTTCTGTTTATGCACATTGTAACGAGAGAGGAAACTCTTCATCCTCAAGTTTCCAGCCCTATAAATAGTGAGGAATGTTCATTGGACAAGGGAGGAATCGAAAAACTGTATCCGAGAAATTATACGTCGAACACTATAAGCTAAGGCTATCTAAGAATTATATATTCAGAAATATTATTGTAAGAGCTATAACAAAAGGAAACTTCTTCCTTATTCTTAAGTCAATACAACTAACGAGGATTAGGCTATTACCGAACTGCTTGGGGCTGACCTCTATAAAATTTCTGTGTCTTATTATTGCTTTATTACATATTCTTATTACGACATATCGTTTATCGCTTATCAAAAAGACTCATTATCTTTGGCTAAAAGCGAAGTCAACAAACCTAAACCCAAATATAAAGCTTATCCAAAGCAACCTTCTGAGAATCTTCCCCTTCATTCAATCTTGCCAATATTAGTTGCATCCTATTAAACTTCCATGGGCTGCGAGAGATCACTCTTTGAATGTCCACTTTGTGGTAAAATTAAAAGAGATATCTACTAGGTGGTAATTCTTTAACAAACATTCCCATACCTGGTTTCCACAACGAAGCCAACACATTTTGCATAATCTCAAAATCGATATCATGATCCGATAAAAATCTGCCTACAAGACACCATCTTGCATCTATT
Organism: Cannabis sativa; assembly: GCF_029168945.1. Taxonomy (NCBI): domain Eukaryota; kingdom Viridiplantae; phylum Streptophyta; class Magnoliopsida; order Rosales; family Cannabaceae; genus Cannabis; species Cannabis sativa. Next base: position 68,510,202 of record NC_083610.1, on the reverse strand, counting down.
CCATCATCTTCCACTCCTCCCCCTATCTTGATTCCTTCTTCTTCTCCCTCCACTTGAATATGAAGAACTTCATCCTCCATCCCGTTTATATTCCAACTACTTGACACCATTGCAAAGAGCACACTCTCCCACACCAACAAATAAACTCAAAAACTCTATTTCAAAACTGTTGGAAATTATTTTACCAGGATCTTAGATCTACTTACAAGTATGTTGATTAACACCCTAAATATGAACTTCTAAAACGATTATGAAATAAACACATATAAAGTATGAGAAACCTTACATTGGGTGCAGCGGAATTAAATGTCTCCTTCCGTTCAGATCTCTAACCCTTGTATCCTTTCTGCCACAGAGTATTATCAAGATCTGAACCTGGATCTCTTTCTCTCCTTCTTTAGTGTTGAAACTCCTTCTTGTTGAATGTCTTTCTTCACGATCTTCCTCACTATGATTGAGGTATCACTTGCTGTGTGTGGGCACTACTCTAATCACTAAGTGGTTCGAAATTTCAAGGAAGAAGAAGAGCAAGGAGTGGCGGCTAGGTATAGAGAGAGAAGGCTCAGGTTTTTCTCTGAAGGAAAAAGTAGAAAGTTAAGTGTAAATTTCCTGAAGCCTTCACTATCTATTTATAGCATTCCACTAGGGTTAGATTTGAATTATTTGGCATTAAAATAATGAAAATATCAGATGATAAAGCCTATAAAAGTGGCCGGCCTAGGCAATATGGATTTGGGCCTCACTTTTTGCAATTTTGTAATTTTATCATTTCTGCATCTCATTTTCTAAAAAATGCCAATTTTCAAATTCAACCATTTAAATGCCAATTCTAACTATTTAATAACTATAAATAATTATTAAATAATATTGTTATTTATCATATCTATTAATTGAACCATACAAAGTATCGTAATTAACAAATATGCCCCTAAAACTCTTTCTTTACAATTTCGCCCTTACTTAGTGAAAAATTCACAAATAGACATAGTCTAATTTGAGAATTATAATTGATTAATCAAAACCAATTATATGAGTCTTACAAGAAATATTATCTCAACTAGTGGGGGGATCATGGGTCTATATAACCGAGCTTCCAATAAGCAGATCAAGAATTTATAACCTAAATTCACTGACTTATTAATTCTTCGTTGAATCCACACATAGAACTTAGAATTGCACTCTCAGTATATAGAATGCTCTATATGTTCCACCATATAGACACATCATTAGTTATCCATTGTTATAATCCTAATTTGATCAATGATCCTCTATATGAATGTTGTAAAGGGATTAGATTACCGTTACACCCTACAATGTATTTTATCCTTAAAACACTTAACCCCGTATAAATGATATTTCAGCTTATGTGAAATGAGTACTCCACCATTTATTTTCGTTTGGTCAAGCTCGAAGGAGATCATCCTTTACTTACTATTCGCCAGATAGAAGCTATAGATTCCATGTTTATGTTAGCGCTCCCACTCAATTGCACTACCGTGTTCCCAAAATGTACGTATCACCCTGACCCAAAAGTAGGCTTAACTAAAAAATCAAAGAACACGAATAACCTCTTGAGATTGAGCCTAATCATAATAGGATTAAGATCATTTGATCTAGGATCAACTAGGTGATATTGACTTAAATAGATATTACAGTAAGTTTAATAAATCTAAGTCAAAGTTCAATATCGGTCCCTTCCGATGCATACTCCATGCACCCAACCTGAGCTTTACTTTAACCCATGCTCTGGAAAGAACATAGCATTTCTCCAAATGCAAGTAAACTCTGTTGAAGATTATCATATCAGTAAAACCCTGTGTCTGATAAATCTAGGAAACTTTATTCACATAGTTATGTTTACTTTCCAAAGTGTTGACAACACAATAAACAGGATCAAGTTTGTGAAAAGGGTCTCAGATGAATTCATACATTATGTACATATAATCATGAAATAAATCATGTGAACCATGCAACATTAAATGTTATTTCTGATCTATATTAATAAGTAAATCTGATTATATTGAAATGTATTTTATTTAGGGCATAAAACCCAACAAAAACTTCATGCCAAAAGGCAAGACTTTTTATGTTATTTTCTTTTTCGTAACAAAAACATCTTACTTCCAATTCAACAATTATTATCTATCAAAAAACTAATTAGTATATAGCATACATCACATCTTACTATTGCTATATGATCAACTAATTATTATCTTTCAAAAAAACTAATTAGTATCTTACATGAACTTTTTCTTTACTTTTGTATTTGTACTTAATAGTACATTTTTTTTACCAAAATTTAAATGAGATTATATACTACAAAGTATCAAACACAGTCACACAGACTCAATTATATACTACAAAGTAAAAAATACATACAATAATATTGTTGATAAATTAACCAAATAAAACTTATAAACAAAATAGGATTAATATATACTAAAAAGAAAATATAACATCAAAATAAATAAAAAAAGAATAAAAAATTATATACTACTACTAAATAGTATCCAAATAAGTACTTATCAATTTAACTAAACAATATAGAATCAAATTAAGCTTGCATTCTCTAATAATTCAACATTATGCTAAATAGTATCTAAACTAATAATAATTTACAGTTTTTTTTGGCAATCTTATTAATACCATTTAGTATATATCTATAAAATTTTGTCTTTATAAACTTTTGAAATCAATTTGCTATAGCATATAAAATCACTGAAATACTATTAACTTTATTTTTATGTGATAATAATGAAGCCTTAATAATAATTTAATAACTTCATAAATAGTGATAGATACACATTTATTAAGATACATTAATACTTTTTAATTTAAGTTAATAATAAATATAAATCTTAATATTCGGTATTAAAAGTTGAAGATTTCAAAATTAATCGTTAAAATAGAAAGAATAAAAAATATACAATTTTATTGTAATTAAATTACAAAAGTAGTACTAGAATGAATTTTTTCTTAAAGTTAATTTCTTATAAATGTCAGTTTATAAATATTTTTTAAAAAAACATTTTTTGGTCTCAGTTATAATTTTAGTGTCGGTCTACTAACTGACACTTAAAGTCATTATAGGTGTCAGTTATAAACAGAGACCAAAGAGTTGGGGTGGTCTTTAGTATCAATTTTTTTTTAAAAAAAATGTCCCTCGAACCAACACTAAAGGTCTATTTTGTAGTAGTGACCATTTACAAGTTCCCTACTTCCAAGCAAAACCCATCTCTCAATTCTATCTCTTTATCCGACCAAAACCCAAGAAACTCCCATAAAAAGAAACCCAGAAAACTAATTAAGAAAAAGAAAAAAAAACTCAAAAAACCATAATCGTTGCACCTTGCTCTGACTATGATTTCGCTCCATTTCAAGTCATCCCACACATTCTAACAGTGATTGACAACTCTAACCACATCCAAATCGTCGCTATTAACCTGCAAAAAAGAGAGAGACCTAGAGAAGGATAAAAAAGATGAACATATGCCCTAGGTATACCTTCGTGTTTCAAACATACAGAGAAAGAGAGATCTGACTAGTGGTGTGATTAAATCGAATCGGGGTTGAGAATGAAGAAGAAGAAGAAGAAGAAGAAAGAAAGAAAGAAAGAAGAAAAAAAAAAGGAGAAATTTGCAACAACCCATAACAGAGGAGAAATCGTAGAATTAATGGCCCCCATTTTTTACGGCAAGGCTTCGTCGTAGGGGGTAGGGGACTGGTTGGGGGTGGGGGTGCAGGCAGGGTGGGTTGGTGGGGGTTGAGGGTCCGTCTGGAATCTGGATGAAGAAGATGAAGAAGAAAAAAGGGAAAGGAAAAAAAGAAGAAAAAGAAAAGATAAAAAAAAAATAAAAAATCTTTTTTATGATTTTTAAATAATGTATTTTGTTTTCTAAAAATATTTTAAATACAATATAATTTGAACTAATAAAATTTCAATACGTGACATTTTTAAATGAGTATCGACTCAGTTAAAAAAAAAAGGACTAACAGACTTACGAAAAATATCACCTTGAGGATTATTGCCACTACTTTTCGACATTGGGGACTTATCTATATCAAATTAAACTTTTCAAGGACTTTTGCTGCAAATTTCTCTATTTTTTATGAATAAAGGATCACATTTTTTAATTTGAAATATCACTCAAACATAAAACTAACTTCGATAGAAGCATCAATCTTAACAACATTACAATCAAACATAAAACAAGAAGCATGAGCCATGTGCTACCCTACTTATTGATCACTTTACAAACACAAACTCAATTTGTTGTCCTTAATAATATTTCTTTTTAAATTTAAAAAAAAATCATATTTCAACTTTTAAAAAAATAATATTTATAAATATACCTAAATATCAGAAACCCTACGTATGTAAAATCCCTATTTTATCCCTCTTTCTTCACTCCTCTTATTCTATGTGTTTTTTGGTGTGGCAGTTCCCCCCCTCCCCCCCCCCCCCTCTCTCTCTCTCTCTCTCTCTCTCTCTCGATTTGTTGCACTGGAGCCAAGGATGAGCCTCTACCAGTCGGCACCAACCCAAGTAAAGGCCATGGCCTTTCCCATCGTCACCTTCAGCGGCTATCTCTCTCCTTAGCCCCTCCTCCTGTTTTCTCTAGCCACACTGACAATGGTCGTGCTCCAGTGAACACCTCGGTCAACTATCTCTTCTTCTTCTATGAACTACTTTTTTTCATTTTATTTCTGACGAATCTGTAAATCTGTTTATTTCTCTTCTTCTTCTATTTTCTCTACAAGTGAAACGCGGTTAGGGGTTCGTTGTCATTGTCGGGGTTTGCATCACCAATGTTCTTTCTTTATTGGGATTCGTTGTCGTTGGGGTGGAGCTCGCAGATGCGAGCGGAGGTCGGATCAATCTTGCTTGGCTGGGATTTCATTTTTTTATTATATTTTCTGGGTTTGGTTATTAGTTTATGCAATAGATTCTCACTTTTAGATCTATTCTTGTATTAAATTTATTTGTATTTAGTTAATGGGTGGTAGTGATTTTTATATTGTTATGGCAGTAGAAGTGATTTTGAGCTTAAATGTTATCTAAATTTTTACCCACCTGGCATGGTGCGTACACGTGGCATTATGCAGTAGATACATGTCGTAAGAGGAGACCTCCAAGCAGCCATATGTCATGCGGGTGTCGGGTCTCCATCAAGATGGACTTCTTCAGATGCATCTGTTGGAAACTAATTTCACATGATCTAGATTTACTAACATGTATGTTGATTATATAACTATAATCTAACATCCTAACTATGAAATTTCTAAAATGATAAATAAATACATAAGGGATTAAGAAATCCTTATAGTCGTTGCAGCGGATAATATAACTCCTTCCAATATATCTCTAATTGTAACACCCTAACTAGCATAGGCGTGTTAGCGTGATTTTAAACGTATTGTGATGTTCGCTGCTAATCAACGAGATTAATGAAAAACGTGATTAATTAAAACTTTATTATTTAATTAATAAACTTAAAGTAATACATATATAATTAAATTCTACACCTACGAGTTTTACCAAAAAATCGCATCTAAATGTCAATTTCAAACCAGACAAGTATTTTCACACCCTTTAGCTTCCCTTTTTATAAAATAGGTTGAACAAACTGCCTCTAAAGTCCATAATTGTAGTAGTGTTTATAATTTAGTCATTCTGAGTTGTAAATATTATTTTCTATATCAGGGTTTCGTGTTATTGAAGCAAACTACGGAGAAATAGAACCTTAGAACCTAATAAGGAGGCAAAAGAAGCGATTGTGGCAACTCGGATCAAGATCACCAGCTAGTTCTTTCTTTTCCCTTTTTATTTTTCTTGTGTCAATTTTTGTTTCAAGTTTAATTATGGATTTGCACTTAGAGATCGATATGTAATAACAACTTTCACTAATGTGTCGTTTACCATGAAGGGTTTATTTATATCACAGCAATGATTATTAGTAGATCAGTCTAAATCTTGAGTATACATGAACTCCTATTTGTGTTCATTGAGTTCTTTGATTCACTCGTTAAAGTTTCTCATAGAAGATGATTCTTACAACTTCTGTTTTGGGAGCTTAATAACATGAGTGACTGGGAACATGTTATAGAATAATAGAATCCAAGTTTTCTTAACGGATCGAATATTAGTTCCCTTATAGTTTTAATTCTATGAGTGCTAACAGTTGGATCCAAATCTATAATGTTCACATTGAATTAATGGTACATAAGGAGCCAAAAAATAATTAGAAAGGTAAAATGATAATTTTGACCAACTCTAATTATGAACTAATAAATGGAGGGCAAACTACTTATATTAATTATATTAATGGACTACAAGTAAGAATTTTGTAAATATGATTTTATATTGTTAAAGAGTACAATTCCATATTTATAGTAGAGTAATAATAGAATTAATAAACCAGATTATTCTATTGATGAGATCGATAATAATCAAGTGTTTATTGGAGCTTCAAAATCAAGAACCAGATCACAGATTCGAGAAAGATGAAACCAAGCACCCAATCTGCCACCATAATACAAAGAACGGAACCAGACTCAAAACACTGTTATACACCATGCACAAAAACCAAAACGCCATAGAAAAGGAAATAAAATCAGAGCGGAAGAAAGGACCGCATAGGAAAAGCCAAGAAATCATACGATTCCTGACCAGAGCCACGCCCAAAGCCAGAGATGGTTGACGAATCATGGTCAGAATAGCAAACACGACGGTTAGAAAATTAAAGAAGAAACCCTAGCAGAGAAATAAATGAGATAGGTTTTTTAGTTTTTAAATGTGGTAGCAAAACTATTAGTTAGACAATAAATTAAAGGGTATTTTCAAAAATATTTTTTTTTATGTTTTATTTACAATTTTACAGCTTAAAATTTTTAAACAAAAACACGTTTGTAAAATTTTAAAATTACAAAAATACACTTTGATCAGTAAAAAATAAAAAAAAAAAATCAACTAAAAAATAACGAGAAATCAACTTCACGATAACTTTAAATCAACCATACATAAACTATAAAATAACCAGAAACAATTTCATGACAACTATAATACAACTATAAGGGTTCGTTTGGAACGCCGTATTAGGTCGTATTGTATTATATTGAATTGTATTTTATGCAATATTTTTATGTAAAACTATATGTGGTATTAACTTTTATAGACACCTAAATATATAATATTTTAGTATAAATTAAAATTTAACATAGTATTATATAAAAATATGATATATAATCCAATTCAATATAATACAATACAATACAATACGGCCTAATACGGCGTTCCAAACGAGCCCTAAATAAATTCTAAAATAATACAAAAAAAACAATTTATTATTTTTACTGAAGTAAGTATTTTTGTAAATAAAAAAATTCAATCAAAAATGAAATTTTTTTTGACATATTTTTATTATTATTTTTTTAATTTTTTAATTTATTATATTTATTTTTCTAAATTAATTTTCTAATTATTTTTACCTGAGAAAAAAAAATATCTCTCTCTGTTTTTATCTTTCTTTTTGTAATAAAGTAATTATATGTGTACATACAAATCAGACACATATGATAGATACTCATGTAACAAGTTATTTTAACTAATTATTTTTATTTAAGATAAGTCCTAATAACTTAGAATAATTATATCCAAAATTCAATTACTTTATAATAATATCTCACTTGACGAATTATTATATCCAAAATTCAATTACTTTCTTAAAAATGACCACCATCAAAAAAACAAAACAAAAAACAAAAAAGAAAAGAGAAAAATTACATGCACCCATATTATCTGACAATACTTAGCCAACTTTATTATTTATTTGTTTTTGTAAAGAAGAAGAAGGAAGATAATAGAAAAGAATATAGACGATATTTATATGTTAGAAGAGCTCGTCGGCAAGATATTTTGTCTTTATATTATTTCATGTGGTTCAAACTCATTGGATTTCTTTCTTTCTTTCTTTTTTTCTTTAGCTTTTGAGGTCAAATGTCATTTATTTCAAACTTAATGCACAAGGATATGATGGGAGATATAAAGTGACAATAATTCTTGGCCATACAATAATGAAAGAAGTCTAAATTTAAATAATTTCTTTACACATATTTATACACTCATACATTCATTTGAGTTTAATTTTGTCAATGGACCACCCTAGCTAGCCTATCATAACAACTAATTGAATTTCCGGTAACTTTATCAATTAATAATCAGGGTCAGCCCTAAAATATAATTGGTTATAAGAAAAAAAAAATTAATTCTTATTTAGTAAAAATATTATACTTTTCAAAATCAATAAAAAATTATATATAATTTTAAAAGGAGAAATTAATTTTAGACCTTTAGATTATATGAGTCCTAAGCACAAACTTAATCCACCTGTATTAAGGACCAGACCTGCCATTAATAGTTGTCATATCAACTTATTGTGCTTTTTACATGCTACATCTCCAAAATTTCCAAAGAATGGTTCATTTTAATTAAACTATATTTACACACAGATTATTTTTTAATAGGTATTATGCATAAATGGTTACTAAACAAATTTAACTATATATATTAAATCATCAAATTTTGATCTAATGAAACAAATTTGAATTTTTATGCTTAGTTTAACTACTTAATTAAAAAAAATATCAAAAAATATCTCTTTTTATACTATATCAAAAATATGTTCATATAAAAATATTTAGGTGAAACTTAACTTTTATTTATTATTTTTTTTTTTGCTAATTTTTTTTTTTTTCAATTGATGGAACAATCTCAGTCCATATAATGTAAATGTGAGAGATTTTTTTAATTAGATAGAAAAATTAAGTATAAAAATTTATTTTTTCTAATTTTACTCATTCATGGGTAATACCCATTAAGAGTGCACTCATTTACACACAAACAATATTAGAGGTTACTTTGAGAGGCATATTTAGCTAAAAGCAATCCAATGCCACCTTAAGTTATACATGTTTATATGTTTATATGTTTATATGTTCAATAAATTTGCATAGACGATTTATATTACAAATTAAAATGCTGACAAACTTTTAACAAATTTGTGTGTCATTTGTTAGCCTTGATACAAAATATTAATAATAAATAATTTAGGCGACAAATCAAAAACAATGTTTAAAATATTCGTATTTTAGTGGTTATTATTAGCTTGCAAAAACAACACCAAAACTCATCAGTAAATGTCATCACATTTTGTGCATGTTAATCAATATAGTATTGAGCTAGCTTATTCTTTTTTCTTTTTAACTAAATTTAACATAAGCATAATCTATTAGTTTCGTACTTTCTTACAAAAGAGGAAATCTCAAGTTCAAATCTTGATTCTCCTAATACATTGAAAATTAAATTTAACATAAAATGTAACCATCTAGCCAATCTCGTATTGACATTCAACTTACATGTAAAAACTGTGAAAAACTAACTAAATTAAGGAACTAACATAAAATTGTATTCAACATATAAAAAATATATATATATATATATAGCTTGTCATAACATATTTTTTTTGAAAACAAGCGTAGGTTATATTAAAATAGATAAATTAAAAGCGCCATGGTCGTTACGTAAAATGTTTTCGAATAGAATTGATCGGGATCGATCCGTAAACCTGGTGGGTAAAAGCCCACTTAGCGACATTGTGAGCCGCAAAATTACAGTTTCTACTAATATTAGAAAAGGTACAACACATGAAAGAAGGAGAAGACTTAGAACAAAAGGAGACATAGTTCTCTAGAGCCCAGTGGGACGCCTTCCCATTGAGAGCGTTGATTACTAGCCTCGAGTCACTCTCCACAATAACATAATTAAGCTTCAAATCTAGAGCTACTAATACGCGGACAACAAGCCGGCTTCCTCGGAAGCCAGAGCTTCGAGAAGTCAATCGGGATGTGTGAATAGCGATCACCCTCCCTAGGTGATTCCTCGCAACAACGGTGTGCACATACTCTCCAAGCCCACACGAACATCACAATTTAACTTTATCCAATCCGGAGTGGAGGCGTCCGAGGATGTCCTTCCTAGGGAGGCGAAGGACAGTGCGAGAGAGAAGAATGTGCCTCGGCATAAGAAGAGCAAATAAGGTCGATACAATTATGAATATTAGGGGGGACGGTTGTTATGTACTACGTCATTGCGCATTCTCCATATATTGTCCTGAACTATCGAGGCATAAAGGAACACGTCTTCAACTCGGAGACCCGCTTTTATTAAGACTCCAAATAAACTTCACCCAATCCCGAGCTACAATACCGGTGTCGCCCACGGGGAAAATCCCCAAGGGGAGGAATGCCATAAATGCATCGCTACATCGCGAGGGTAAGAAACAAATGTTCCATAGTTTCATCACCCAAAACCACACAACGGACATACGGAGTCTTCAATGCGAAATCTTCTTTTAATCAACTTTGTGACAGGAGAGCTTGGGAAAGAATACACCACCGAGAGAACCTTATGTCGCTCCATTAAGTTACTATTCCAAAGTTTATTCCAAAGAGCGGGGCGACATTACCACGAGGAGCTCTCTCCATGGCACGGGCCACGTAAGCCGATTTGGTAGAGAAATTCCCATTACTTTCCAAAGTCCACATCCAATCGTCATTTCCAGAACCACGAGGTGGGCCCATTTTCGGGATGGCGTGACACGGTTTCTGATCGAACAAACTAGATAGCTTAAGAGTGTCCCACCCACCCATGGGGGTAAGGAGGTCGGCCACACACATATTATCCATAGCAACACTTGTTTGGTCTCGGGACGAAACCTTTTAAGTGAGGGATCCAAGGGTCCCTCCAGGACGCTAGTGCCTCTTCCATCGGCCACCCTCTTACGAGGCCCCTTTTCAGAAGGGATTACATTAGCTTTAACAACGTTCTTCCAGGAACCAAGAGTCGAGCTCTTTATACTTGCAATGGAGAAGGTCTTTTCCCCTTAGGTATTTGGCCTCAAGGATCTTGCAACAAAGCCCGACTACCATTCGGTAAGCTCAACCCCGCTTAGACAAAAAAGCGAGATTCATTTCTACGGTTTCGAAATCCAAGAGCCACAAAGACTTAGGGGAGACACAATTTATCCGGGCCTTGAGATATAGGCCATGGTTCCCTTTCTCAAAGCCCCACCGAAGTCGCGGATCAAGGCGTCAATCCTAGTCACAAGCGGTTAGACAACTTGGTGGTTTGCATAGCATAGATGGGCATGGACGGCAATGATTTAATCAAGGTAGCCCTTCCGCTTTTGATAAGGTTTTGGCCTTCCATCCACCGGAGCTTAGAAGTAAGATTATCAAGGATGAAGTTAAAATCGGCATCTTTTTGTCTAGATGCGAACATCGGCAAACCCAAATACTTGATTACTCCTGCAGGTACCAATACCCAAGGCTTCCTTAATTCTGGTTCGCATACCGGAAAGGGGTATTTTCTTTGAAAAAAATTGATGTTTTAAGCTTGTTTACCGCACGACCGACCACGAGCGAACTTGTCGAGACAATCCCACAAGGCTTTCGCCTCGGCTAGGTTAGCCGACTACCAAAATGAGGTCATCGGCAAAGAGCAGATGGGATAGCACCGGGCCCCCCCTACTTAGCTTAATTCCATGGATAACTCCCTTCCCAATAGCTTCTTCTACCAGCCTAGAGAGCACTTCCGCTGCACAAATGAACAGGTAGGGAGATAATGGGTCCCCCTGGCGGATACCACACGAGGCGGGATCTTTCCTCTGGGACCACCATTAAGGCAAATATTGAGGAAGCGGTGGAGATGCCTTTGAGAGACCCAAGCAAAACTTTTGAGATCCAGAAACAACCTAGGACATGATCGATGAACTTCAACTTAGCCTATCATAGGCTTTAACAAGGTCAATCTTTATCGCAAAAAACCCTCTTTTCCTCTTTTCCTATTGAACGAGTGGATGATCTCTTGAACTTGACACATTATTATCTTGAATATTCCTACCGGGACAAAAGCGGCTTGTGTTGGGCAAATGAGCGTGGGGAGGATAGGCTTAATTCTATTTGCAATGATTTTGGAAATGACCTTATACATCACATTGCAAGAGAGATGGGCCTAAATTGATTCGGTCTTTTCGGGTTACGCACCTTAGGAATCAACACGACATTCGTAGAATTCACACCCCGTGCATTCTACCTCTTTCAAAGAAAACAGCGACAGCATCACAGAAATCATCTCCAACGGACTCCCAATAGTGTTTGAAGAACAGAACAGACATGCCATCGAGTCCGGGGCTTTATGATTGCTCATAGCGAACAGAGTACTTTTAATTTCTTGCGGGAGGGGCAACTCCACCTTGCCACCGGTCCTCGAGAGAAATCATTTCCACCAAAAAGGTGACCACGATCCGGCGGCCTATCAAAGTTAGCTCCGGTAAAAATATTCTTAAAGAATTCCAAAATTCACGACCAATTAGTTCTCGATCATTTAGCCGGACATTATGTTTGTTCAAGATGCGATCACATGGAATTCCTTCTTCCTCTAAGTACGTGAGATAGAAAGAAGAATTTGGAGCATTTATCTCCATCCTTGAGCCACTCAATTCTCGCCCTTTGTTTCCAATAATCGCACTTTTACGGTTCTTGCTTCATTGATTCGACGGATGTCACACTGCAATCTCCGAGTCTGCGAGCCGGCGGAACGACTGAACTCTATCAAGTTTTTCCTCCAAATCTTTTATAACCACATCAATTTTACCAAATTGCGTTCTCTTCCAACTTTGAAGGAGCGCCACCACAGTGGCACCAATCTTTTTAAAAACTCGGGCGGGGGCCCAAGATGGTGCAGAATCCCGAGCATTAGCAATGAGCAAGCTTACTTCTTCCATCCCTCGTCCAATTTTCCCTCGAACTTGAAGCACCTTTTGAACTTGGGCACATTCCCAACCGTATCAAGGGACAAAGGTCTATGATCGAAGTACTCGTACGGATTGAACGAGAGAATAGCTTTGGGAAACAAGTGAAGCCGGGCGTCATTCATGATGCCTTTATCCGGGCCGACTTCACGTGCATTTGTCTCCCGAGCGGTGATTGTCCCACGTCATCATGTCCCCTTGAATGCTCATGTTAATTAGACCACGGGACTCCACCGAGGTTAGATATGAACGGGATAAAGGGGTCTCTGCAGAAGCGAACCCTCCGCTCGGCGGGATTAAGGACAAAATTAGTATCCCCAAAAATCAACCACGGACCCCCAAATCTATCCCCTAAGGTCATGATCTCAGTCCAAAATAACTTCTTGGCATTGTTGTAGGGCGGTCCATATACACACGAGAGAAGCCAAGGGTGGGTTGGGGGGTCTGAGTAGACTATCCCCGAAATGTGGTTTTGAGAGCAAGCGATGCATTCAAAACAAAAACCAGTCTTCCATGCAAGAATGATTCCCCCCGCATTACCAATAGGCGGCACAGAAATATGAAAATAAAAGTGAAAAGCTTTTAGAATACGTACCAGGGGATTGGCATCCACCTTAAGCTCAGACAAGAATACAAAATCCGGAGAGCGCGATCTGAGCAGGGACTTCAGCTACTGCGCGGGGTGCCGCCCCAACCCTACAGTTCCAAGCAACACCTCTCATGGCGCCTGTGGAGGAGATTTGACATTCTCCTCCACAGGGTTAGATGAGTGGACAGATAAGCTAGATCCCGACTCTTCAATCACAAAAGAGCCAATCAGATGATCTCGGTTGGCTCCGAGTGCGGTTGGAGCTCTCACCGGAGGCCTCCTCCGAAGGCTCCTCAGACAAGTCATCGACCTCCGCTCGTGTCTCAAGGATCCTCTTCTTAGTGTCCCAAGGAAAGTCTCTGACTACACCATGATAAGTTCTCACTAACTTGTGAGGTCTCGAGCAAAGAGAAGCGGAGCCCTCGAATTTCCTTTTTTTAAAAGGCGTAGTACGCTCATTAGTTTCCGAGGAAGGCGGCACTCCAATGTCACCACCCAAACTTTTGATCTCATACAAGTCCAAATTACCAAAATGTTTCAAATCATGAAGTAACTCTTCTTGAGCTTTAAAAAATTGAGACAAGGCCTTCTTTTCTTCAAAATTCTTCTCTGCCTCCTTTCCATTAGACAAGGTATTAATATCCTTACCACATTCAATTAAAGGAGCCTCATTAAAATTCAGCCCATTAGAAATAATTGGCTCAACACCATTAGCATTAAAACCCATCATAGCCGGCCCCATAGACTCACTGCTAGGATTAGATAACATTTGAGAGTCCACCAAAGTAGGCCCACACGAGAGGGTAGTATTATTATTAATGAGAGAAGGCCCACTAACAATATTACCCATATTCACATCAAGGAGCATTGGGCTAGTTTCTTTGTCCACAAGAGAGGCGGCCAGCCCACCTTTACTCACGCACGGCCCAATAGCAACAGGCCCAGCATCCCCACTTTTATCTCCAATAGTTGCAATTTTCACATTTCCTTGGTTCAAGCATTTCACATGGATTGGGTCAATGAAAGCACTCGGCCCACCTTCAGAAATGGGCTCCACTTGGGCCCGATCCATTAAAGAAATGAACCCTTCTTTTCCACACATATTCAAATTAGGCTCAAACATCGAGGAACGGTCTCTTATAGCTTCAGAAATAGGCGGTTCCATTCCAGGAAAAGGTTCAGACTCCTTTTCATTTTCTTCAATTCCAATAGCTCCCTTTCTACCCGATTTAGCAATCGGAGGTACACCACCAGCTGGTATCGATTTGGATACCCACACAGAACGCTGAGAAGAACCAGCGGACAGAGCGCCTCGCCTAGTCACCATCCAGGAGCGTCTCGAGCCACGAGGAGCATTGGAACCCGATCGCCTGAAACCACCATCGCCAAGGCCAAGGACAACCGCCTTGGACGGACGGCGGAACGGAGCAAACAAGGCAAACAATATTGGATATGAATTCAAACCCATAAACTCTCAAATAGAATGAACATTACAACAAAATAAAACTAAAAGAATATCAACACCAAGTTGCAGTCTTGACGACCACGAACCCAAAAAGCCAAGTTCAACACTGAGATCGATCAATCGAGAGGCACAATATGCGAAGATTGTACTTTCTGGAAGTCAGGTAGCTTATTGTTGGAGAAAAGAACATAGACTCGTCATCCGGGTGGGCAACAACCAGCAAGACATTTCTCTTATTATGAGCACCACCATTAGGGGAAAAAAACATCATTGGAAGATGAGCGTGAGCCATGGATTATTCTGAACAAAGAAGCCAACCACAGTGCAATAAGAGAACTAATAATGACAAGCCACCCCATTTAGAATGAACCTGAAGTGATTATTCTTCTTTATTCGAAACCCATGTATGGGTTTGCGCCAACTCTGCGAAATTCATCAAATCATCTTCTACCCAGCGCCACATGCAAACTCTGAAGCTCAACTCATCAGAAGAAAAAGAGATTCGAATTTTTCACTTTGAGATCAGAGTTTAACCATATCTATTCTTCTTGTAAAGGAATACAACTTGATATTCAATATTTTACCCATAGATGCACTCACTCACTCTCTCTCTCTCTCTCTTTTTACCTTGTCATAACATATAACAAAATAATAAATATTACTAAAAAATATTAGTGGTACCTAATCAACATTTTACCAATTAATGTAATGTAATATAAAATCTCAAATACTTTAATTTAAAGTGAAATATATAAGATTCACAATTGTACTAATATTAAGATTTCGTAATATTAAACAGTACTAAGTATCATATAGCAATGCACTAATGATGAGTGCACATTTGTACACTTATTTTTTTTTTAATTAATTAGATGAATTATTGTCTATTTTTTAAGTTTTGTGTAGATTTAATGTATTTTCTGTAGTGAGTAGTATTGAACTTAAAGTGATAAAATTATAGTAAATTTAGTGTAAATTGTACATACTTGAGCAAAGTGCCAAAATCAAGGAGCAAACGAGTCGAGAATCACGCAAAACGCTGAAAAAGTACTTTTGGCACTATAGCGTTGTGATTGAGGCGTTAGAGCACCAAATATGGAAACATCATATTTTAATTTGCGCGAAGTCGAAACCTTGGGAAATCTCGTGTGGCGTCCTTGCGCCATGTCTTAGGTGTCATGACTTCATCCATACGAAATTCAAATTTAACTTAATTTTTAAAAGTCATTTCTTTCATCATTTTCAGTCTATAAAAAGAACATTAGAGCTTCGGCTCTTGGAGAACTACAGAGACATAAAAACACAACTTTAAAGGAGAGATCAAAGAAGCAATATCTTCTTCTTTCTTCTTAATTT
This sequence comes from Cannabis sativa, assembly GCF_029168945.1. Taxonomy (NCBI): domain Eukaryota; kingdom Viridiplantae; phylum Streptophyta; class Magnoliopsida; order Rosales; family Cannabaceae; genus Cannabis; species Cannabis sativa. Next base: position 68,493,923 of record NC_083610.1, on the reverse strand, counting down.
CTCCTTTTATTATTTAGATTGTAAACAATATTTTGAGATGATAAAGCATATATGTGTGGCTAGTTTTCTTATAGTTGTTGGAGTTTAGATGGATCTCTAATTACGATTAATTTGATTTTATAATTTGATGCAAAATTTAGTTGCATCTAATATATTTTATGTGATTCTACCTTATTTAATTCCTGTCATGATCATGTTTTATATATTGTTTTGCTTTATATGATTATAATTAGATTTAGGGTTATTGTTGTAATCATACAACACAAACTCAGATCAGACTAATGGTTAGATAATTAACAATAATTAAATGACAAAACCAAGATTATAAACAATATAATTTGAACAAGAAAAACAGAGAGAAAACACAAGCAATTATCCTGGTTCGGATCTCAAATCTTGAGTCCTACTCCAGCTCTCCCCCAAGGAGATTTCTCCACTATAAACTTGCAATTACAAACACCAATTTCAGTACAAGATCATCATGAACACTCTTAGTCTTTCTAGGCTCTTGAACACTCAAAACCAGAGCAATTTAGCCAAACTAGACTTAAGTTTCATCTGCACAATCTCTCTGATCTCTCTCTCTGTATCTTGTCTTCTCTACCTCTTTTCTGCTGCCTTTCATCAAATGAATTGAGCCTATATATAACCTGTTAGATGCTGACATGTCCAGCTCTTAACAGTTCAACCGAAGTTAGTTAATAACTAACACAATAACTAACAACTAACTGATACAAGATGAAAGAGTTAAAACTGAAAGTAACTAACTTTCAAATAACAGTGGAGGTAAAAACTGGTTTAGTTTTGAGTGGATTATTTACCACAGTTATTATTTAGATTGTGAAATTTATTACTCGAGAGGAAAACTTTTGAACAATCACGAGTAAATTAACTTATGTGGTGTAAGAACGAGAGATAAGCTTTATAATCATAACACTTGACCTTCTTCAGACGATGTGAGATTGCACAGCTTACTCGGTGCATCTTTGAATCCACTCATGGAAAGCATAATAACTTCAATTTAATTAGCCCCTTTTTTTTTTACCATTTTAGCTCGTTTCTCAAATTTTTATATTTTTAGCACACGTTTCGTGAAAACAAAGAAATACGCATAAAATTGAACCAAACTGACGTAAAAAAAAATCAAAAATTTATTCTAAACTACCATAATGAAAGTATATATCTCATTTATCATGTACTAATTTGTATATTAAAATGTTATATATTGTGAATTGGACACTAACAAATATTAGCAAATATAATATTTATTTATATTTTGTACCAAATTTAAATTTTACATTGAAGATGTTCTAACCCAATAATCATCATCAAAAGGGTCCAAAATCTCATAAATAACTTAATAAATTGAAGTATTTTGAAACTAAGATTTACAAACAATCCAAAATATTTCATAAGATGTTATTATTGCTATTATTCTAAATATAAACGCTCACGTCACGACTCCCATCTATAATTCTCTCAATATCAATCTTATGGTAAAATTAAAAAGCATAAAGATTAATACTCTTCCTGGTTTCCATAAAGAAGCCATCTTATGACAAAAAGTATCAAAATCAATACTCCTGATTTTTCGAGGATAACATTAGATGTTATTATTACTAATTTACTATTATTCTAAATGTATGAGTTATTTTTTTTAGCATCAATTAATTTTAATATTGAACTGTTTATTTTAATTCAAGATTCTAATTATTGTTATTAATTATTTTCTGATGAGATCCAAATTTAGTGTAGATGGATGGAATAATATATACAAGACTATAAAATAGAGATATATATGTATATTGATTGATCCTTATCAAAAAATATAATATAATTAAGTAATTGATATGTAATTGTATATGTATTATATATCTGAACGATCATGTGTATTACGGCTCTTTTGGATCGAACATTAATTAAGAAAGTCATAATTTATTAGTTACGTAGGTACCAAAACCCAAGCCAACTCACCACCATATATCATCATCATCATCATGAATGATACAACCAAACACTCTTCTTCTACAAACTTCCATAAAATAATTCATATATCTATCTATATATATTATATATATATATATATCTTCTTAGTGACGTGGATTACTAACTATGGAAGAATGAGACCAAAAATAAACAAATAGATAAAGACAAAGGAGAAATCATAATCAACATCAACAGCAATATATATTAAAATTATAATTATATATATTCTCAATCAAGTCGACAAGAGCACACATCCAAATTATATAGTGTTTCTTTATAGCCAGCCAAACCAGTTCCACAGCCCCCAATTTCTAAATTAGAAAGATGTAAAAAAGTGGGGTGGTGCTATAATAGTTTATATTTGTGAGTTGTGACAACATCAATTTATCTCAACTGCTTTATTCTTCATTCTCTTTTACAAATTTTATTTGTATCCACAAATTAAAAAATTTCTTCATATTTTAATAATTTTTATTTTATATAAAACATATACTTTTAATTATATTAATTTTTTAAAAAATATTCTTAAAAAATATATTTATCAAATAAAAATAAATTATATTTTAAATTTTATAAAAAAATTAAAATAAAAATTATGTGAAATTTTATTAAATAAATATTATACATAATTTTTAAAAAAATATATGAAAATAAAATTAAAGTAAGTATTGAAATCAACAAAAAATAATATGAGAAAAAAATTAGTAAGAGTAATTTTTTAAAAATATATTAAGCTTAATTTTTGGTTATATATTGGGGTGTAGTTATCATAATTTTCTGGTACATATAGATTTTCTCTTTTTAAATTTTATTTTAATAATTTTTATTTTATATAAAATTTATATCCTTTAATTATACTAAATTTTTTTTTATTTTTTTCTTCCAAATTATATTTTTAAAAAATATACCTATTAAATAAAAATAATTATATTTTAAATATTATGACAAAAGAATAAAAATTATATGAAATTTTTTTAGAAAAACTAAAATAAAATATACATGATTTAGAAGAAAAAAAATATAAAAATAAAATCAAAATAGTATTGAAATTAACATAATATGAGAATTTTTTTTAAAAAGAAATATTAAAAAGTAATTTTTAAAAATATTTAATATTTTTTTAATAATGTAGTATAGTTATCATTTTATGAGAGTGCACATAGAATACCCTTTAAGTTTTAATACAGCAAATACCTCTATTGTTTTTGGATATTTTTTTAAGGCATTAATGATTACCTTACACTTTAATTTTATTTTTTTTTTTTGACAACCTTACACTTTAATTTTATTAAACTCTTTCTATATTCTTTTATATCTAATTGAAAAAAAAAAAAAAAAAGAATCACTATAATATCTGATTGTAATTTAATTATTAGTGGCCGCTAAGAAATTTTTTGGACAAAAATACAATAATTAATAATTATATTGAGGAAAAAGAAAATCAACCGGGAATATAATAATTTGTAAGAATTTATACAAATATCTTGAAATCAGAGAGTTCAAATATGAAAATGTTGACCTACATGTAAATTAACTTGCTAATACGTTTTTTTACAAGTGTTTATATCATACACAACGTACAGAATAATATCCATTTTAAACTTTGGTTTATTTGTACGGCAAATTCTTAAATTTATACATATTTTAGTAAGTTGGTTCATAAATTTTATTTTTATTAAATTAGTCCCTAAACTATATAAATTTTGGTAAATTAATCCTCAAACTTTATTTTCTTGGCAAATTAGTCCCTAAATTTTTATTTTTTTGAAAACATAAAATCCTCACCTTAAATAATAGTATTTTATTTATTTATTTACTTTTGTATTAATTTTAAATAATTTTATATTAATATATTATCAAATTAAATAAATATATTTTCTCTTTTAAAAAAAATAAATATATTTTTTTATTTATATATATATATTTTTCAAATATATCAAAATAATAAGAAAAACAAATAATTAAAAATACTTAAATAATAATATTTTTTTTTTATAAATTACTGAGGTAAATTATCTTTAAAATTGATTTTTAATTTATGCTCCGTGGCAAATCCATAAAATTTTACCATCGATACAAAATATAAATAATCAATAAATATATGAATTCTAGCCACCTCTCATTTTTATATTTTAGCATTTATAGTATATTTAAAATTCTCTCTAACCATTATATGAATCCGCTGGTGTTTATACTCTTTTTTCTTATTAATAATATATATGAATAACACATGACGGAGCTAGGATTAGATTTGAGGGGGCCCAAGCTAAACTAAAATTTAAATAACAAAGGGTAAGTCTGTAGTACACTTTCTTAAAGGGTTATTTCGGTAGACCTACTATCTGCTCGACATTCAGAAGAGTTTTCAGTCCTTTTTTTTATGATCGCGTATGTTGCAGCTATGTAGGATCACCTGTAAATATTCAAAAAAAAATCGAATAATTTACAATGCCGAAAGTAAGGTTCTCATATTTTGTTGCACGCGTGACTAATTTTCTCTTATGCGCGTGGTAAGCAACTGTTTAAACTTTATTTTCGGCATTGTAAACTATTCAGAATTTTTTGTTTACAGGTGATCTTATAGATATTTTCTAAAACAGATAGGGGTCTACCAAAACAACCTTTTAGATGATATACTATAGATATTAATATTTTCAATAAAAATATTTAATATCAAGATTTTTGACACTTGTTCACTACTCTTTGTTATAGATTGCTCTTTAATTTATTACGGCAAACTATCATTAATTAATTATATATACTATTAGAGAATTGTTAAAAAGTATCACTGATGCCTAGCACCCTTTTTCGTATCATACTGGTATTGGTGTAATTAAATAACGGGTCTTTGAAACTTAATAAAATAAATTTTAGAGAATATCGCTAATCAATCGTATGATATCATCTATGAAGGTGTTGGTGGCCAATAGTAATGTTCATAGCATTCAATAGAATTAAGTCTAATTACTTTATTTGCTAAGGTAATAGGTGTAGCTTGGTTTGAAAAAAGGAAAAAAAAAACTGTACTTATTATGTTTCGCATTGTTTATGTAAGAGTGATTTGTGAGTTTTATAGAAATACTAAATTTTAATGTTATGATAAGAATTTTAATAATTTGATAAATATTATTTTTAATGTAAATATCTATCAATTAATTATTAATATTATCTAACAATTAATTATTAATAATTAATATAATTAAATGCCTAAAAAATATTTTTTTTCACAAAAACTAAAATAAAATAGTAATATTGGGACTTAAATATTGGCCTTACATATATGTTTTGGGGGCCAAAAGTGGGTAACTATAAATTAAAAATGGGTTTTTTTACACCACATACTGAAATTTTTAATTTTTTTACTTTTTTACTGTGGGGCGGAATTTTTTTAAAAAATACTGTGTAAGTTTTATACTGTGTACTATGTTAAGTTTTCATGGTTGTTCCACGGTTATTTTTTAGTTGTTCCACTGTTATTTTAATTGTTCTGTTTTATTGTTTTACAGTTATTTTTATAAAAAGATAGTATTTTTGAAAAAAATTAGCCTGATAGTAAAATTGTAAAATTTTGCCCAAAATCAAATATTTTTATATATAAAATGCAATAGCAAATATATATGTAAATAATATTTATATAAGCACCATATATATTTGGGATGGGGGCCATGGGCACCCTTGAGGTCTATGTGCCTCTGCCCTAGAATAGACTAAGGTATATTTTAAATATTTTATTAACAAATTAAATATTATAATTATAGAGTATATAAAAATAAAAAATATTAATTTCATTATATTTATGAAAGTATTTAAATTAAAAAAAAAATAAAGTTATTTGAATTTAACACAAAAAAAAAATAAATTAAATTATGTAAAATTAATAAAAATATCAATATGTCTAAAACTTATAATTTGAACTTTGATTTAAAAAAATATAGTGGTAGCTATATATTTGCAGTACCAATTTTCAAAATTTAATGCAAATAATAATAATTAAAAAATCAATATTAAGACTGTTATGTAGGCACATCCACTGGCCCCATTCCTCACCAATATGGCAATAAATGAAGTATAAAAGGGTTGGTTTAGGTGCCCAATTGAAATATGTAAAATAGAGGTGTTTTTGACTTTTTTTTATGTTCACCTTTTTTTGTTTTATTTTTTTTTTTTCTATTCTTCTACTGTTTTGCACTATTGACTTACCGTAAAAGTGAAGATTGTAAGAAGATATATATGGCCATAAATATTCAGCAAAAAAAAGAAAAGAAGATACATTATAAATACAAAAGAAAGTCCAAATTTTCAATACATCATGAATTTTAAACATTCATACATATATGTATAAGTACACAATAAAGCACTTATATTACATATATATTTTTTCAGACAGAAATGGAAAGAAAAAAAGAAAGAAAGAAAGCAGAATAGGACCCATCATGAAAGATAGGATTTTTAATTAATTAACAAACAAACCACACCATCATTTTATCAAACCAAAATACTGGCCAGCGTATGAGCCAAGCTTTTTCTTAATAATGTGAACCACTCTCCTTTTCCTTTTCCTTTTCCTTTTCTTCAGTAGTCTCAGTCTTGGAATGGTACCCAGGAAGCTTTTCCTTGATCTTCTCCAAAATACCCTTCTTCTCCTTAGGCTCACCTTCATGATGATCATCATGATCATGCGATGATGAGTAATGGGGCTGGTCGTGGTGAACTGGTGGTGGTGGTGCTGCTGGTGATGTCACCACTGCTACCTCTTCCTCTTTCTTGTGCTGACCAGGTAGTTTATCCTTGATTTTCTCAAGGAAACCCTTCTTCTCTTCTGGGTTGGGAACAGGGGTCACCACAGTCTCTGTTGATGTGTACCCATGAGGACCTTCGTGTGTTGTGTGATGAGCTTCAACTTCGTGCTCAATAGGCACACTTGTGTCCACATGATGTTGATGAACCTTCTCTTCCTCCTTTTTATCTTCACCTGAGAATTTTTCCTTTAGTGTCTCCTTAATTCCCTTCTTCTTCTTCTTCTTTTTCTCTTCTCCTTCACATTCTTCCTCATCGCTAGACTATAATAATCAAAATCAAAATCAAAATCAAAACCAAAACCAAAACCAAAACCAATTAACCTCAATATAAAAAACAAATAACATATTATTTTTTTACTTACAGAGCTAGAGCTACTGTGAGAACGGTGGAGTTTAGCTGGATTTGGGTTCATCTTTTCTTCTTCATTAACAGTTTCTTCAGCGTTGAAATAGTTGACTGGTTCATGAGAAGACTTAACAGGTTCGTGTTGTTCAGACACTTTGACCTTCTCAGTGAACTCGGAGCTTATAGCAGCATCATGATGATGGTGATCAGCCTTCTTTTCCTCCTCCTTGTGATCATCTTTCTTCAAGAAATCAAATAGTCCACGATCTTTGGTCTCCACGGATGAACCCTCGTAATCGTGGCTCTTGTTCTCTTCAGCCATGGTTAACTAGAAAAGAAACTTGGGTTAACTGATATGTAAGAGTGAGAGTTTGAAGAGAGAAGTTTTTTTGGTATTAGAGAGTGTTGTTTAACGATATGGATTTTGGTTTGGAAGAGAAGGGAGGGTTTTATAGGACTAGCCACACGGACCAAACGCGACTAAGAAAAAATAAAAAGAGATGTTAAAAATATTATTTATTTTTCCATATATCTATTGTATCTCAGTATCTCCTATAACTTAAAATATAAGGGCTTTTTTATTTTTAAACTTCAAAACAATTTTATTTTTATGCATTTTTATGAAATTCTATATAGAAACTTTTATTGCAAATAGCGCTGCAATCATTTTAGCAAGTCAAACCGTAAATTTAAAAAAAAAAAAATTAAGAAAACAGTATATAAAGTAAGTAATTCCCCTAAAATATATAATATTTATAGTTACTAAAATACAAATATTATCTAAAAATATATATATATATTTTTTTATTTTCTCTTATACACATCAGATTTATCATCTTCTCTTTTTTAAAAAAGAGCATTAAGGTAAATACTTAGACTTAATATTTAATTACACAAATAGTATAATAATGAGGAGAGTATTAAATACTAATAGTAACTTTTAGCAATAGTTAACAACTCAAGTTACCTACTATAGTCTCAAATCACATTAAATTAATGACTTTTTAAGTAAACAAATAATTTTTTTTAAAAAAAATCATGAGATCATTGCCTATTTTGAGCAACACTTCGCATAAAATTAGTTTTGAAAATTAGACCACATTGCATATATGGCAAGACGATTCTAATATGCAATTCCCAATCTAATCTATCCAGATGCTCTTAAAACATATAATATTTTTTAAAAAATAAAATATCGTTAATTAATTATATAGTTTCTTATAAAAAATACTAGTAGTAGTCACTATTAATATTCAATAATAAAATTTTAAAATAAATATAATATAAAAAATTGCCATTATCAAGTTGTGATTCGGTAACCGACGTTATCGTTCTTTACAAAATAAGTGAGAACATTACATGACCAAATGATACAGCTAGGACCTTCAAAAAAAAAAAACAAAATAGCATAAATATCTCTTAAATTCTTTACTTGTGGCAGTTTAAATTCATAATATTTTCCTAAAGTTTGTTGATTTATTTTTTAGCAAAATTGTAAGAATAATTTTAATATCAGAATGTATATAATATTTAAAAATTATTAACTTTATTAGAAAAAAAAAAAAAAAAAAAAACAATAAAACAATAAAACTTTAGTTGCTTAGCTGGTGTCAAAAGAATTTTAATAGTAAAAAAGCTTTGAAATTTTTTTATGTTAGATAACAAGAAATGTTAAAGGTACGGTGATACACCACTTAAGATTTAAGCTGTTTTATCGTTATTGATAAAATTAAGGGCTCGGTATTCATTTTGATTTTTGTTTTTCATTGTTAATTTTACTTAACAAAAATTTTTAGTTTCTCTTTAGTTTCTGATTAATTAAACAAAAAACTAATTTTTTTTAATTACCGAACAAGTACTAAATATTTTGTATTATATAATTTAAAGTAATAATTTTTAAAAAAATATTATAAATTATTTGTTGTACTTTAGACCAACTCTAGGAATGTTTATAAAATAGCCGATTTAATCAAATCCATACAATTTAATTAATCTAATCCGCAAAGTGTAGATATTCGCACTTGTGTGGATTGAATAAGATTGGAAAATTCAAAATCTGCACTTGTGCGGATTAGATGTTGATTGACATGTAAAAATGACCGATCTAATCCAATCCACACATATTTATAAAAAAATTAAAAAATTATATATACAAATAAGATTTTAATATAAAGAAAATAGTAATTTAAAAGTTTAATATATATAATAATTATATTACAAAATTTAATAGATCAAATGTATATTTTACTTTTGTGTATAATTTCTTTTCTGCATACAATTAAAAATAAAATTAAATATTTTTTTTATAAGTACAATTTTTTTTTTCTTTTTTTGAATTTGTTATTTGTTGTTTTACTTATTTTAATGCGTTGTTGGAGACATAAAATAACTATAATTTATTTTATTTTATTGCTATTTATGTGAAAAAAAATATTTTTTTATAAATATTAAATAATTTAATATTAAAAAGTAATCAATGTAAAATAATTTATCTAATTTGTACTTTTATAAATTAAATTAGATTGGATTTGAATTATTGTATGAATTATATTAGATTTAAAAAATAAAATCTGTACTGCGAATTAGATACATTATAAAATAGTGCGAATTGAATTAGAGGATCACTCAGGGCCGGCCCTGAAAATATATGGGCCCAAGACAAATTAAATTTTGGGGCCCTCAAAAATATATAAAAAAAAATTAAAAGAAAAGTGTTATGGGATTTGAACCCATGACCTTAGACTTTATGCCATCCACCTCAACCAACTAAGCTATAAATATTTATTGTTTATAATACACTTAAATTTTACTTAAATAAAAGCCTAATAATTTTTTTTATTTTTTTATTTCGGGCCCCCGGAAAGTGTGGGCCCTAGGCACGGACCTAGCCCGCCTATGCCTAGGGCCGGCCCCGGGATCACTCCTAATCAACTCTACCTCTATTATGAACTCTACCTCTATTATGTTGTATGATGTGGTTGGAGAGAGAAGATAAATATAAGAAATATAATGTTACCGGTGCTAGTTAATAGGAAAAAGACAAAAATGAAAAATCTAATTGGCCACAATTCAAAAAGTGAGGTAGATGAATTGTGCAACTATATTTGTTTAAATTTATCTGGAAAAGAACATTTGCTTAACTATACTGGTGATACCCTCATATAACAAAGCTCATAAATATTAATCGAGTGGTGTTTTTTTTTTTTTTATTGAAGAAAAATAGTAAATTTCAAAACTTATTAACTACATTATTATGAGTTAGAAACGTGTTCAATAATATATAATGTATTATAATTAATTAGTAATTATTTATATTATTTATTAAATTAAATTATATTAAATTTACTATTAAAATATACTAATAATAATAAAGTATTATTATAGGTCACTAAGGTATTTAATGATACTATAAAGTAACGCTTTATAATTAGTTATCAATTTTTTATAATTTTTATTAATATAAAATATATAAAATTTAATATTAAATTACATTAATAATAATATTACACACCACAAGTATATTAGGCACCATGAGTGCCTTTAAAATTTATTATAATAATAATAAGAGAATTGCTAAAAGGTACTATTAGTGTCTAGCATCCTCTTCGATGTCATATCACTATAAGTATTAAATATCGAGTCTCATATAACTTAAAAAAAAGCTTTTAGATAATATCACTAACTAATTGCAATGTATCATCTATAGAATGTAAATGGTACCATTAAAGCATCTCCAATAGTAGCATTTTTTAAGGATGCTATGTATCTCCACATCATCTAAATATATAGTATTTTATTTTGTCTTTCTTCCACATTATTTTTGGCCTTTTTACTTCGAAAAACACTCCAATAGTATAATACCTTTTAAAAATATTATAATTATGATCTCACACATTATTATATATAATTTTTTCTTTATTAAACTATTATATATATTGCACTTTTAATTTTTTATTGTAAAAAAAAAACATAGCATTAATGTCATTGTGTAGCATCAATGCAAATTTTAAAATTAACATTCTTTTTTGCTCAAAAAAAAAAAATAGCATTCTTTTATCTCCACTAGGATATCATCCTTATATTTTGGCAGATAAGTTTTCCACCTAATCAAGTATTCTCCAAAAATATTACCGTTAGAGATGCTCTTAGTAATTAATAACAATGTTTTAATAATAATAAGAGAATTGGTAAAAGGTACCATTAATGCCTATATAAAATAACTTAAGAAATTTTTTTTAATTAACATTGCTAACTAATTATGGAGCGTCAGTAATATCCTCTAACAATGATAATAATAGAGAAATTATGGGTAAATATTATTTTAGACTCTGTGTTTTGCTAAAATTATCAATTGAACTATCTGTTTTGTTAAATGATAAAATAAATCTTATATTTTTTAAAATTATAAAAATAAGACATTGAGTTCAATTTTTAATAATTTTATATAATCAATTTTATTATAATATCTCTAAATCAAGTTATTTTTAAATTTTATTTTATAAAAAATTAATTTTTGTACAAATTTAAAAAAAATATATAATCTGTTTTTCTAACAAAGTAAAAAACCTTCGATAAAACATAGACTTCAAAATGATATTACCCATATTAAGTCGGTACTGGCTTCATTATATTGACAGGTCATGAGGCCAATTGGGCCCAGTGATGGGAGTTATGGTGCGTATTCATTAAGTAACCCAAATAGGGAAATAATAAGCAGTCAAAAGAGGTAAAGGAGCGAGTGGGACAACACATACTGTTTGCTGTTTGCTGATTGCCTTTACCCAATGGAATCATTCCACGTACAGGTAGAACGTGAAAGGATAGAACTTGTGGGACCCAAACTCAGAAGGTCGGTGTCTTGGGACCCACCTTAAATTAAGCGTTATAACTTCTGACACGTGGAACCTACTTTGGGAAGTGGGAAGAAGGAGTGGTTTCGAGATCTGCGACTTGTAGGTGCACCATAAGACTGGTAAGTACCAGTGGAGTGGGGCTTTTCTCTTTCTCTTTTTTTTATAATCAGTTTAATTTCATGGTTGTTTGTCACTTTCCGTAGATACGTTATTTGGTTTAATTTAATCCTCTCTTTATCGACATTAGTAACACTTGGTCGGTTTAATTTTCCATGGGCCTCCCTTAATTCAGCTTTCGGTTTTAGGATTAACAAATTAGTTTTATATATTGGCTAATTAGTAATTTTTTCCCCCGAACTTTGACATGTACTAAATCGTACTACCTGAACTTTTTTGGCCGTTAGAAATTTCCCCGAACTATTGAGATTGTTAAATTTAAGGACTTTTGTCTAATTTCATTTAATTTTACTGTTTCAGTGATTGTTTATGTAGTAAATCATGCTCTCCAGATTTTGATATCTAACTTTGATATGTACTAAATCATGCCCCTTGAACTTTCATCCATGTTAAAATTTTTACTAAAATTAGACAAAAGTCCTTAAATTTAACAATCTCAATAGTTCGAGAGAAATTTTTAACGGCTAAAAAAGTTTAGGGGCACAATTTAGTACATGTCAAAGTTCGAGAAGAAAAATTACTAATTAGCCTTATATTTAATAATAACATTTTGAAAATTTTCGTTAATTATTAAAACCACCATTATAAAAGCTAAATTTTTTACTATGAAAAAGATGGATAAAAACTTAATTAAAAAATGAATATATACTATGACACTACTAAAATTTTATAATTGTGATAACTTTATTATTAGTGCAAAATCTAAACTTATCCAATTTTTTTTATTAGGGGTGAAACTATATAAGGTTTTTTTTTCTTGAAAAAAAATTCTATATTAATTCACTAGCAAACAGCGTTAAGTTCGTCGTAAAAATATTCTCATTTATAATATTCATTCTTTATTATTTTTACAGTGAAATTATATATTGCTAAATGTAAGTAGGCTTACATATTTTTTGCAGCGAATAAAATAACTTACATACATAAATATACAATAGCAAATTTAATATTTAAAATGAGCTAGAGAGGCATAATTTTTTTTAAGGCACCAAGCTAAAGTAAACATAAAAAGAAAACCTAACTTCTATCCTGCAATTTAGATTAATTATTACATCAAAATTAATATTATATTTATAAATATTATTTTTTATTATAAATATAAGCAGTAATTAATCAAAATAGATAGATATATATATATCTTTATATATTAAAAGTGCCTATCTAACGGTATTTCTTGGTTTAACATTCTTGGTTTAACAGAATATACTTAAAAATAAAAGAATATTCTGTTAAATTTAACGATTAGGTTTGATCTCCCGTTAAAAAATAAACCCAATAATTAAACCCAAAAAATTAAACAATCTTTTAAATAAATAATCTTTTAAATATTAATAATCTCTTTTTAAATTAAAAAAATCATGTTAGCCACATATCTCTCTAACAAACCTATCTTGGGAGAATATTAATAATTTTTTTATTTATTTTTTAAAAAAGAAAAATATAGATAAAATATCTAGAAAAGATAATATAAAAGAAGATTGATTGTGTTGGCTTAGAGATTTTTGGGCTTAGGCTTAAAAAAATAATAAAAAAAAATGAAATGGGCTGTAATTAGTATTTACCTTATATGTTTGTGCTTATTTTTAGTTTTATTTTTAATTTTACCACCAAGAGGAGAAGGTTGAAAAATATTAGAATATGAAAATATTATTGGTGCTTATTAGTAATTTGCAAAGAATGTGAAAGTCTATAAATATATAGTTGTGTAGCTATTATTAGATATGAAATGAGATAATAGAACTTTTTTCAATTAGAAGATTAATGTACATTTTACTATTAATAACATACATTATTATAACACAATTATGTTTTACTTACTAAATATACTGACACATATTTTATTTTTATAAAACAAATCGTTCAAATAATTATACTATTTTAATTATTAATTAAAATAAAAAATTAAAATATTAAATAAAACTAACACTACATGGCTTGGCACGTAACAATCACCTAGTATATATATATTTCTCAAAAAAAATTTAAGAGGCGACTACCCTCTCGCTTTTTCTGTATGAATCTGTCCATACATGTATCTGTTACACTAAAAAAAATGAAGTAGTTTTGTCCCAATAATATCTTTTTAAGTATTTATCGAACTTACAAAATTTTGAGTAGTTTCTCAAGTGCATGTATAAATATATAAGGTGGGAAGATAATGAAAATGTTAAATTAGAAAAACTATTCCTTTTAATAGAATAAATTCTTTAATTAGAAACTCAAAAGAATACTATAAAAAAAATAGACATAAAACAGACTTCTTTTTAAATAGGGGAAATAAATAAATTATTTTGTACATTTTGATCTTAACGTTGTCACATGCAAGTGCATGTGAAGGGATTATTCCTGTCTAATTTGTTGTTCTTTCAAGAAAAAAAAAAAAGATTTTAACCGAGGCTGTAAAAAAGTGAAAACTACTTTGTTATTGGTAACATGAAGATTCACATGGTGACAAAGTTGAGTAATTTAAGGAAGATGGTACGACTTTAAGGTGTTAAACCAAGATTAATGTGACTTGATTTTGCGTTACATTTGCTTATTAAACTATCCCCAACACAACTTAAACTTAAGATATATGTTATATACAATTAGGGCCGCATTTGGAAGTATCTAGAATTGAGTTTAATTGAGAGTTATTACCAGGTTTAACTTCAATTAAGTAATTACACACTAATTATATAATTGGAAGTAATTAAGAGGTTTCAATTACACTCTCTAATTCTTATGACCTATATAAAAATTGAATATAATTATATAACATTACTATTTTTAAATTATTAATATTATTACACCATGTAATTACTAATTTATTTACAAATAAAAATTCATATGTAATTATTGCATGACATCTAAATAAATATTATATTTTAAAATATTGTAAAGACTAATTAGGATTTTTGACCCCTAACTTTAACATGTACTAAATCATGCCTCTTGGACTTTTAAAGTTATTAAAAATGTCCCATGAACTATTGAGATTGTTGGATTTAATGATTTTTTTTTCTTCTATTTTTAGTAAAAAAATCTAACATGGATGAAAGTTCAAAGGCCATAATTTAGTACATGTCAAAGTTCGAGTGTCATGATTTGGTAGATATCAAAATATGGGGAGCATGATTTAGCATATAAACAATTACTGAAATAGTAAAATTG
The DNA here is from genome assembly GCF_029168945.1 of Cannabis sativa. Lineage (NCBI taxonomy): Eukaryota > Viridiplantae > Streptophyta > Magnoliopsida > Rosales > Cannabaceae > Cannabis > Cannabis sativa. The sequence continues at coordinate 68,478,609 of NC_083610.1, read as the reverse complement.
AATAAAATTAGAAAAAAGTCCTTAAATCCAATAATTTCAATAGTTTAGGAGTATTTTAACGACCTTAAAAGTTCAGGGATATGATTTAGTACATGTTAAAGTTCAGGGGACAAAAATCTTAATTAGCCATTGTATAATTATTACCCTGATAATTATACTATCTTATAAGTAAACACTTGCTTCCAAACACAATTTCATAATTTTAACCTACTCTCAATTAGGTTTTCCATATGGAATAGGGGATTGATGATTCATGGTGGCTTGCTCTTCTCATCTTTTTGACCGTTTGCTTTGGTGGTGGCACATTTTCCTTGTTCTCGATCTTTCCAATGGTGGGCTTGATATATTTTCATTCGGAAGCCCAATTTTAGATGCTTATTTAGACTTTTAGACTAGGTTGGTTGAAATTGTTCTTTTGTATTTTATGCTTAAATAGATTATGTCAATTCACATAACAATCAAATATTTTATTTTTTTACCAAATTATTGTGTTTATTTTGAGAGTGTGTAAAATAAATGCGTGTTATGTATTGTATTTCTTTTGTCACCTTTAGACTAATTTAAAGTTTAGTTTTCTAATTTTTATTTAAAAATTAAGATAGCATTTAGTAACACTTTTATTTTTTAATATTTTAATCACAAAAAAGAAAATAGAATTTTTATTTTTAAAAAACAAAATTGTATTTTATAACTACTTTTGTTTTTTAATTTTAAAAACAAAACTATATTCCATAACTACTTTTAATTTTTAATTTTAACAACAAAAATAAAAAATGTGTTTCATAACTATTATATTACGGGTCTAGGTTCAGGTCTGGGATTTGGATTTGGGGTTCGGATTCAGGGCTGGGTTTGAGTCTAGGTCCAGGGTCAGGTTCCAGGTTTGGGTCTGGGTTTAGGTCTGGCTCGTCGGTCTGGGGTTCGGGGTCTAAGTCCAGGGTTTGAGTCGAGGATCGAGGACGAGGATCAGGGTCCAGTCTATAGGACAAGGGTCTGTGTCCGTGTCCGGTGATGCGCTTGGGTCTGGGTCAGAGTTTAGGGTCCCGATCCAAATCGGGGGTTCGGGTCCCAATTGAGGGTTAAGGTACGAGTTGAGGGGCTAGGTTTGGCCATGGTCCAAGTTAGGGGTTTGGGTCCGGGTTCGAGTCGTGGTCCGTGGCTAGGATCCAGGATCGAATTCGGTGCCGGGACCAGGTTCGAGTTCAAGTTCGGGTCCGAGTCTGAGGTTAGGGTCTACTCTAGTTCTAAAATATTAATGATAGAAAATACAAATATATTATAATTAAATAAAAAAAAACTATTTAAATAAATTTGAAAAATATTTTTTCTTTGTTTTTAAATTTTCAAAATTTTAATTCTCAATTTTAAAATTAAAAAATAAAACAGTTTTATAAAAGATATTTTTTTAAAAAATATTTTTACTTTTCTAATTAAAAAAATAAAAAACTGATTAAAAAATATTACAAAACACACCCCAATCTAATATAATATTAACATATTTTTTGAGATTTAATTTAACACACACTTTACATCGTAGAAGATGGTCAAGTGTTTATTATGATTTTAGATAATTTTTATTGAAAAATATGGGAATCTTACAATAATATGTCAACGTACGGCTTGCACTAAAAAGTTGTTATCTTCTTGAATTATATAACGAAAAATTTGCCATATTTTTCAAATTAATTGATTTTCCCATTGTTTTTCTTAATATATTTTCATATTTTACCATTAAAAACCTCTTGATATAGAAAACTTGAAGCTCTATATATGCTCATAACAGAGTATATGCCAACTTTGTATAATCATAAGCAAACTATGCATTTTAAAAAACAAATAGATAAAGTTATTTACTTAATTAGGAAAGAGCCTATTGACAACATGAAACGCTATTAAAAGAACAGTTTTTATGCTTTTAATCGAAAACGCAACATTTTCTCTGTATGATGATCTATGGTTTTAGTTTTTTTTACCTTTCTAAAGACCTAAACTCTAAAAATATATAAAGTACTTTAGAGCAAAACGATGTTTAAGTACTGTTGTGTCATGAAATGGTGAAACTTAAATTCTAGGCAAAAGATTTGTAATGAAGGTGCTATGGAAACTTAATATAGGATATGCAAAGACGATATGTTTAATGATAAATTTATAATAATTAATTGGTTTGCGAAGGTTTACGATGAAATTTGATAAAAATTCATGCAAGACATGTCTTTCCACTCGAATATTAATTAATTTGAGGTGATTTTTCCTTTTTTTTTTTGTATTTTTCTCTTCTCGAAATCTTGACATTTAGAATATATGTAGAATCTTCATTTGGAGTATACATAGCAACAATTTTAATTATGGTCTTGAACTTCAAGCTTGTTAACTACACACTTTATAGTTTAAGGTTTTACACATTTTAAACATGTAAATCTTGAAAAAGAAAATACTATAATTTAAAAAAGCACATCTCAAACTGATATTCTAGAGAAAATTTACATATCACAAGAGTTTTTATCAAATTTTATCGCAGACCATTGCAAAACCATCAGTAAGCATTGTTTTTGCGTCAAAGATCAAGTATCATAGCATCATCATTAAGTAATATTGCAAAAGTATCGTTAAGTATCATTTTTGCCTAAAAAATAAATTTTCATGACATCATCGTTAAGCATCATTAAAATTATAATTTTATTCAAAATGTTGATTTAAAAAATTTTGGATATATATAATAATTAAACATAGATGTGTTTTCAAAATATTCAATTAATTTTTTTTTAAATGAAAGTGAGTTTAAGTCATGGATTTGATTTTCAATTGAAACATTAAAAAAAATTAACAAAAAAATAGCTTCTTTAGTATTAGTAGTAGTTTACAAAAATATGTTGTTTAAGTTATACTTTTTAATGATTTTTTTTTTAATTTAAAAGCTCAGGGATCCGGGGTTTGGGGTACGTGGTTCGGCTCTGGGTCCGGGTCCAGGTCTGGGTTGGGGGTTCAAGCTGAGGGTTCGGGTCCGAGGTCTGGATCTAGGTTTGGAGTCTGGGTTTGAGTCTAGGGTTCGGGTCTGAGGTCCGGGTTTGGGGTCCTGGTCTGGGGTCTGGGTTAGGGGCCAGGTTTGGGGTCCGAATCAGGGTCGGGGTCGGGGGTCCGGGTCTCAAGTCCAGGTCCTGGTCTGGGTCTGGGTCCGAGTCGGGGTCTGGGTCTATGTTCGGTTCCGTGGCAGGGAATGGGTCCAAGTCTGGGTCTGGTTCGAGTCTAGGGTCCGAGGTCGGGTCTGAGTCTAGGGTCGGGGTCGGGGTCCAAGGTCCAAGTCCAGTTTCATAGTTAGGGTATGGGTCCATGTCCGAGGTCTAGGGCTGGGGTCGAGAGTTACCCTAGACTCTTTGTGAACATTATAATACAAGCTAATATATGTCATTTGTTATTTATTAATTAATACGACTTGCATTATATTAAAATTTATGATCATAATAATTAAAACAATACAATGTTTTATTCAAACATAATGATATTTGTTATTTAATACAATACGACTCTTATATGACCTACCAAACGAGTCCTTTGTAACAAAATTTACTCCAATAGCGTGTTAAATTGTGATGCGAATTTATCACATAACAAAAAGTGATCCAAATTTAGATCATAGTACAATTATTGTCTTGTAATAAGATATAGGCACCACAAATTGAAGTGATAGAATGTGATCCAACACCACTTCAATAACAAAATCAACAGTAAATCTCAACCCCACAATTAATTCATTGTCTCCTCTTTATTTCTCAGCAAAATAATAATAATAATAATAATTCACTCTCTTTAATTTGCATGATTTTTGGAAACCCAAATCAAACTTTTCTATTATGTTTACAATTTAAAACATACTAATCAGATTTGTTAAAAAAAAAGCATACTAATCAGATTTATAAAGCTTATATATGAATAATACTAATAATAATAAATAAAGAAGCTCCTACTAAAATAAAAACTACTTCTAATAAAAGTCTTTCTAGTCACAACATAAATTTTTTGTGACTAAATATAATTTTAGGACTAAAACATATTATTTAAATACAAGTTGTCACTAGTTTAATTTTAGTCACAACAATCATTAGGACTAAACACATTTAATCAATAAATTGTGATTTTTGTGACTAATACATTATTAAGCCACAGACCTTTTAATAATAACATAAGAATAATAATTTATAAAATCATAACTTTTTCGCTTTTAGTCACAAGTTTTATTGTGACTAAAGACTAAAAGTAAAATTTGTTGTAGTGCCTCACAAAAAGCAACTGATTAAGCATATATCACCAATTTTTGTAAAGTACTCTTAATTTCTTGCATATCATAATTTAGTTGTGCATACATTGACAATAAAATTATAAACCCTTATTATTTCAATGATGAATGTGTTCATTTTTTTTAAATGAGAATGGGAAGAAGTTCAAATGCAGTAACTAAGTAGTTGCTAGTATAGGAGTCATTTGTCCATCCAGATCACACACCTGAGACAACTACCTTCAATGAGTAAATCAAAAGCTTTGTTGATATCTTCAAACTTGACCTCGTGTGTCACAAACTCATCCAGATGAAGTTCCTGTTCTCCAAATGCATAATAAAATAAGTGATTAGTAGTTGTAATAATCGGTTTTAGACTCTTGGGGGAGTGACTATCTCGAATTAGCTACTGTTATTCTTTGTATTCTTGTATTGTTGGACTTACAGAAATTTTAGTCCCATTATAGAAGTGTTAAGTATTTGTCATCTTAGGTTGGAAGAAAATGAATAGAATAGATTAGAGTAGAAAATTCAATTTCTTTGTGTTTTGGTTACTCTTCCTCTGTCCTTGCAAGTAGGTACATGTTAGAACTTCAAATCCCAACTCAACCTAGAATTATTCCATAAAGTAAAATAAAAAAAAAAACAAAGAAAAATGTATGCTAAAACTACAGATTTAACATTCATGAGTATTATTAATGCTATAGAAGAAAGTTACATCAAAAGTAGTAAAAGTATTAAGTGAAGTCACCTTGTCTGTATATCGCTTGAGAAGGATAGGAATATCAGATTTAGGTTTGAGTCCACCAAATAAGGCTCCCAATAAGCATTTCCCAGTGTGTAGGATATCAAATGAGGGAAGCCTCACCTCTGACCCTGGCTTATCCACACCTAACACAACTGTCTTTCCCCAACCCTGAATTATTAATTTCAACACATTAACCAACCAAACAGATTCAGTTCTACTATTGCTTTCCTACTAGTACCGATTTTTCTTTTTCTTTTTATGTTTGTGTTTGGAGTAAAAGCGAAAAAAGACCTTTCGGCAGCTAGCATAAGCTTCTTGAACCAAGGATGCAAGTCCAACACACTCAAAACAATAATCTGCACCCCCATCAGTCATCTTCATGATCACCTGCTTGTCCATAAAGAATTATGCATACCAAGAGTTATAATTTCCAAGAACCAACTGTATTAATGCTTCTTTATCTCTAGTGTGGAAAGATAAGAGTATATATAAGATCTATGGGCTGCTTCTCTCAATTGGTTTGAGATGAGACTCTATGCATCTTACAATTCTAACAGAACTGAAGTAGATAGAAAGCAAAAGTTTAAGGAAAGACCTGGCTCAAAGACTTGTCCCCACAGTTTGCTCCATTAACAAAGTCTGTCACCCCAAACTTCTTTCCTGTAAAGGTCCAACCACAGCATGTTAATCAATGAAAAATAAAGGGTTCAAAGTTAAAGATGAGATTTACTAACCAAGTTCAAATTTATCAGGGTTCACATCGACACCAATAATTCTGGCAGCTCCACACAGTCTTGCCCCCTCTGCAACCTATTGAAAAAAACCCATTAGCAATTAGCTTTTTTCCAATTACAACCAAGGAAGATGAATCAAAGCATAATAGGAAGATCATACAGCTAAACCAATTGAGCCCAATCCAAAAATTACAACAGTAGACCCTGCCTCCACCTCAGCTGTTCTCCAAGCAGCACCCACCCCTTAAATCCACATGTATTTTCATTCAAACATAACAATCCAAAAGAAATAAGAAAAAGCAAAGCCAAAAATTACAAATAACAAAAGTTGCCATGAAACTTTTTTTTATTAGAGGGGAAATTGCTAGACTATTATTTGTGATTACATTAACATTTTAATTGTTTTATTAAAATGTGGGTCGATGAATAGATGATTAATAGTTAATGAGATTAGCATTTGTGTGAAGTCTAGTTGAAATAGAAGTGTGAAGTCTAGTTAGGTCCCTCCCGAACTCTATAAATACATATTATCTCGTCACAATTTTAGTTGATCTATTCATCAGCTTTTTTTTAGAGATCTAAGAAGGAAGAATTAGTAGATTAGTATTGCACTACCAAACTCTATTATTTCTCAATTAATTTTTATAGAACATGAGATATGTTTTCTATATCATTGAATTATTCATATTGTTCTAAATTATAAGCAATATTGTATCCTAGTGTATTATAAATTTTCTAACAGAAAAGCTGGAATACTAACTTGGTTGTGTTCAAATCAAAATAAATATATATATTAGTGGCATAACCAAGAGGAGTCCTACCTGTTGAAACCCCACAACTGAGGAGGCAGGACCTGTTTGGAGGGATTTCAGAGCTAATTTTTGTAAGATTGGAGATATCAACCACAGTATACTCACTAAAACTTGAAACAAACAGAAAATGGTACAAAGGGTCTCCTTTGAGGTCTGTGAATCTGGTGGACTCATATCTGGGCATCCAAGGTGAGACCTTGAAGGGGAAATTCGAACAGAGGTTACTCTTCTTTGATTTGCAGTCGAAACACTCCCCACAATCTGAAAGAAATGTTGGGATCACTCTATCTCCTTCAACTACTTCATTCACATCTTCCCCAACACTCTCCACAACCCTGCAGCAGATGGTTTGGTCCAAACATAGGAAGCCGAAAAAGATTAATATACAAATCCTAACTTCTTCCAAAACGACTTTTAAATTAAAAAAGTACAAGTTCAGGTCATGATTGACTTACCCTACTGCTTCGTGACCCAGAATTCTTGGACATATTCCAGGAAATTCCTTCATTAGAAAACCCAACAAATGAAATTTGATAATGTAGTGCTAGAAAAACAAAATGGAAAGAAAAGAAAAGAAAAGAAACCTTCATTTTCCAAAATGTGACATCGCTTTGACAGAGTGAGCTACATATAATCCGAATCCGAACTTCACGAGGCATCGGTGGCGCCACAAAGATTTCCTCAATTACTAATGGCTGACCAGGCTCTCGACAAATAGCAGCTGAAAATAATGCAAAGCTATTATCAGTCAGTCTTCCATGGAATTGAAATTTGATGAAAAAGAAAAAGGGTACATACCCTTGCATCGAATGGGCTTCCCTGTAGTTTGAGTTGAACCTTCCATAGCTTAGCTGAGGTTCTAGGAAGACACAGAGTGAGAATGCAGAGCAACCCAAAAAAACCCTTTAATGGAATGATTAGTTATAGCCAACTAACTACTTCTTAAACTAAAGCTTTTATTTCATTGATAATATTAAGGCTCCACTCCACTCCACAGGACCACAGCTCAGTGACACTGACAGCTAACCCAACCAAAACAACCACTTTTGGTTTGGTAGTTAGAGCCGAGAAACACCATCAAATCATATCGATTGTTTCTCGGGAAATTTTATCAATTTGATGATGATGACGACGATTATATTCACTCGGTTATTAACGATAATCTCATCTTATTATTACGAGAATTGCTGTTGGGCTTCAGCATTTTTTATAAGGATTATTTTACAAATACACAAAAACAACAAAAAAGTTATAAAAATACGGTTTAACGTAATTTTAAATATTTTTATGATTTTTTTTAGTTTTATTTACAGTTATATGGTCTTTTTATGTTGTATTTTTATTAATTTATGGTTGATTTTTTGTTATTTGTGTATTATTTTTTATTATAATTTTGATGTTATTTAGATATTATTTTTATGTAGTTTTTTTTTTATTTTCGTGTTGTTTTTATGAAAAATTGTAAAATTGTAAAAAAAAATTGTTAAAACGTAAAAATATAATTTTTTTTTATAAAAAATAGTATATTATGTAATTATCCATTTTTATAAGCCGCACCAATTAATTAACGATATATTTTAAAAATTATATTTTTAAATTATATAAAATTTAATATTTAATTACTGAAGCAATAACCGGTAATACTTATTAACAATTGTGTATTATTATTATTATTAATAAAACGAAATGTCAGTACGCATATTGTATTTTTCTCTCTCGTTTATTATCCATATAATAATGTAGAGACATAGTCGTCAGCTCAATCAATTTGGCTTTATCCTTGGTAGATTTGCTTACTGACATTGCATAGGGGAGTAAGTGATGTGGACAATTTGCTTGTTGAAATCTCAGATTTGAGATGAAATTTTGTGTCGGTTGAGTTTTTTTTTGTGCGTAGAGATGTTAATCTTCTAGCTCATAGTGTAGCTACACTATAGCTAACTTGGCTTTGGAGTCGAAAGCTTCACCTTGGAATATGAACTTGCCTATTCCTTTTTATTCGTTGGGTCTGTTTAATGGATTTCCCTTTAAAAAAAATTACAAACCAACCCTTTAGTGGGTTTTATTTTAAAAAAAAGGTGGTATTTTTAAAACTACTAAATAGTTATGTGTATTTTCAAAATCTTTCTTGGGCCTCTAAAATAGAATGGGCCCAGGGTGTGCAGGCCAAGCTAAGTAAATTACCGAAATTAAACTGAATAAAATGAGGGCCCAGATGCAAAATGGTCTTAAATTTAACAATTAAGTTAATAAATGTCTATTTTTTAAAAAAATTAACAAAATGTTCTTTTAGATAAAAATTTGATGATAAAATTACAATTATAACTTTGAATAATTAAGTGTTTGGTATAGTTATTTTGCACAATAATATATCGTTTTTATGTGCAATAATATATTAAAAAAAACTGAAAGGTAGTATATATATATTTTGAAATAACTGAAAGATAGTATATTAGTTTAAGATTATAGTATATTATTTTAATGTGCTATGGTATATAATGAACGAAAGACGGAAATTAAAAAATATAGAATATTAGTTTAAGTTTGAGGTATAGTTATATTTCACTAGGAAATATTGTCTTTATGTTCATTAGTATATCATGAAGGAAAGAAAAAGAAAAAAAAACACGTAGAATATTAAATTAAATTTTTAGTATATATATATATATATTTTCCACTATATTGGTGATATATTAATTTTTCACTATAGTATTTTTGCTTATGATTGTAGAATATAATTTTTATATGCTATTATATATCGTGGAAAAAAATCATTTAATAGTATATTAGTTTAAGTTTATGGTATATTTATATTGGTCTAAGGTATATCGTTTGTATATGATATGTATATCGTGAAGAATATAAAGAAAAAAAAACTATTAAATATTAATTTAAGTATGAGGTTTAGTTATATTTGACTGAGGTATATTGATTTTATGTTCATTGGTATTTCATGAAGGAAAGAATAAGAAAAAAAAAAAACTTGTGGAATATTAAATTAAGTTTTTTGTATAATTTTTTTTTCACTATGCTGGTGGTATATTAATTTTTGACTATGGTATATCTGCTTATGATTGTGATAGTTTTTGTATGCTACTGTATATTGTGGAAAACAATTCATTTAGTAGTATATTAGTTTAAGTTTGTGATATACGTATATTGGTTTAAGGTGTATTGTTTGTATATCATACGATATATTAATAAAAAATTAATTATATGGTTAAATAACATATTAGACAACAACAACAACAGCAAAATCTAAAAGAATATATATAATACCTTTTCTATAATGAAAAAATAGTTGACAAAAATTCACTAGAGAGGTTTTGATTTATTTTTCATAATTTCTATTAAAGGAATAAAACATATAATACCTTTTTGTTGACCGAGGTTTTCGACAACCAATAAAATAATAATAATTTAGAGAGCTGTAAGAAATTAGGAAGGAGATTTTCTACGTGGTTGGGGCGTTAATGAGCCTTAGTCCACGAGTCTGTGTATTTATGATAGTGTTTAATACAGAGAATGTTCTTGGTGAGTTTTTACTCTTCTAGCACTTATGCAACCCAGAATTTTGACTCCTCTTTAATGAGCTTTGGGGGGTATTTATAGTGTTTTTGTGGGGTGATCCCCAGAATTAAGGCACATGCCTTTCTGTAACTATCAGTAAAGTTGTACATTCCCAATGAAAATATCATGGGTTATGCATGGTCTAATCCCTAGGTGCTGTAGGGATTTTATGAGGGCAGTCCTTAATCCCTATTGACTGATGTGATTCTTCACAGAGTAGCCGTCACTAGACTTTATTGGTCATAGCCTAGTAGGTACAGATCGGGGGTTGTGCCGCCAGACTTTATTGTGTGTGGTAGTTCCAATACGCCTCCTCCCATGCGGTATTAAATGCGAGATGACTGCTTAGAGGAAGCCTGACACCACCCGGAGATGCTTTGATGCCATCTTGCTCTCCGGGAGCATATGAGACCTTCCATGCCTTCTCCGAGAGGCATATCGAAAATAATGCTTTTCTTTATAAAGACTTAGCTTTTTAATTCAAACGCTAAACCCTTTCCATCCACGTGTCATTATCCGGTTGGTCCACGTATATTGGGCAAAATTAGGGGCAACATTTACCCCCCAAGCCTTGTTTAATTGTGAAGTGAACAAGGCTTGCTTGGATACCTCCGGTTGGCTCCTCGGTTTTCTGACACGTGCTTTGGGCGCGTGAGGGTGTATTTAATGATCACCATTACTGCAGCGATTCACTTTTTGCAAGCGTCGATTCGTTTCTTGTCCATTGATTGATACGGCGCATTAATGGGTGTCAGGCGGACACTCATGCGTTTCCACCGCCTCGATGACGATTCAATCCAACCGTTGGATCTTGGGAATTCGAATCGTGCGCCCTCCCAGCCGTTTGATGGTAGCTGATCACAGCTGTTTCACATGTGCTTTGGCATATAGAAGCCACCCTTCTCATTTCATTTGGTTACTTTCAGAATTTCGCCAAACTTTCTCAAGTTCTCCAGAGAGAAACAGAAACCTTCAAACACCATAGATTTCTTACTCCTTTTCCTTCGTCGCTGCCAATCAACTCTTTACCGTTGATCAACACCAACGCCCAGTTCTCAAGCTTTATGTAAGTTCTTCGCATCTTGTACTTTAGTTTATTGTTTGTGTACATCGCATGCTTTACTGTTCATCTTCTTTTTCTGGGTTTGATGTTTATGTTTTCTGGGAATTTCTGTTTCGAGTTTCTGTGTAACACGTTAGATTCCTCTTTTCTGGTGTTCGAGTTACTTCTATTCTACGTATTTTTTGTCAAGGACCCATCTTTTCTTCGCATATTGACATTCGAGGGTTTAGAGTAGACTTTGTCCTCTCGATTTTTTACCCTTTTTTTCTTTTCTTTGCTTATTCGTAATGTCACCATATGTGGGATTCTTGCACCCGACTCTTGTCAAGGAAAACCTTCTAAGGTTTTCTTTTTGACAAGTGTCCGGAGGGGCCTCTTTCCAGCGGTTAGGGGACCCCCATTCCCTTTTTTGACTTAGGGTTTGGTTTAGGGTCTGACTGCTGGATTTTTCCATCTTTTTCAGAAGTAAGATGTCTGCATCCGGTTCTAAATCCTCGAAGAAAGGAGAGAAACGTCTGGCCACCCTGGAGGAAGCTATGAAGGGTCTAGTGGCCTAGGAAGGGTACAAGTCCCGTGCCAACGGGTGGGAAGCGGCTGAGCTTCACTCTACCATAACCTACCCTCACCAGCTGGAACACATCGTGGTGGTGGCAGGTATCAAGCCTGCGACCTCCGGGACATACCACCGGCCGCCCCGGGACGCGGAGACGCCCAACCATAACTACGGGGGCTTCGGAGCCTGGAGTCAGACGCACTTGATGGCCGGGGCATGCTTCCCCTTCAAGATTACTTTATAAATTTTCTTGTATTTGTCTGCCTTGCGCCATACCAACTCATTCCTCAAGCTTACCGCCTGCTTTCAGGCTTATTTATTTTTTACTCTGCCTGGAGCTGGGGCTCTCCCAGTCCGGCAGAGATTCTGTACTTTTACAAACTCGTTTCCATCCCCAAAAAGGGAGATAAGTTTAAGGATGGTTTTTATGGTCTCCGGGCCCATCCTTTGAATGAGGGCCCGATCCCTTTTAATCATCAGAAGCACGTGAAGGAATACAGTCACCGCTTCTTCTTCTCCTCCGGGTTCCAGGCTGTGGAGCATCCGGAGCTTCTCACGGAGTGGGTTAGGATCCCTCCTTTTATGCGGACCGAGCCGACTCAACTTTTCCTCCAACGAGCCCAGATCTTCGCCACGTATGACAAGGAGGACCTTGATGTCAGGGAGCTGGTCACGACGGAGCACTGTCCGAAGGCCAAGCTTATTTTGGGGCATCAGTCGGTGGATGACTCCAACCTTTCCAAGGTCGCCTGCCCGAATGTGAGGGCTCTGGCCGCAGAGAAGGTATTCCGGGACGATATCATCGCCACGGAAAAAGATAAGTACCAAAAATACCTCTTCCGAAAGGAACAGGAGCGGGCTTATGATAAGGCCCAGGTGTCCGCCGGAAGGCCCCTTCGTATTGGGAGCCTGGTGGAGCGAAGGACCCCCAGACCAAAGCCTGTGGTCCCAGTGCCGAATACGGGGGCTCCCGATGCCAGCACTTCGGGTTCTGGTAAGTCCCCTTTAATGATACACTATGTTCCTTCCGTCTGTGAGTATGCTAGCCTTAGGTCTATGGGGTTCGATGAACGTCTCCATAGGTTTAGGATGCCTTCCACTCGGTGGGGGGATCATGCCAAAGAGTATTATTTCTTTCACTTAGGCGATTATTTAGGTCGGTCCTGGATGGGTTCTGGACCTTCGGTGCCCATACTCTTGGACCCTTCAGCCTATTTATCCTCTAGCTGGTTCCGCCCCTCGGACAGCTATCTCGGGGGATGATGCAGCCAGTGTTAAGATTCGGGACTTTGCTAGGGCCGAATTAGAGAGTCAGGGTAGGGCTAGCTTGATTGCTTTTTGTTAAGTGTACGTTGCTTTCACGGATATTCTAACACTTCACCTTTTTCTCTTGTTGCAGCAGCCGTTCCCATGGACGAAATCTTGGCCACTCTTGCTGGAGCCCATAGTCCTGATGTTTCCCCTCCTCCTACTTCTTCCCAGTTGGTCACTCCCGGGAAGGCTTCTTCCAGCGCCCCTTCGGGCCCTATTGTCTTAGTGGACGAGGAGGAGGCACTTTTTGAGGAAGCTGAAGAAGGTGAAGAAGAGCAAGAGGTTGCTCTTGTGCGCAAGCGCAAGGGCAAGATGGTAGAAGAGGAGCCTTCTAAACGCCCCCGAAGGGTGGACACTCTGGCCCCGTGTCATGACTCCGGGATCCCCTCCGAGGCGGAGGAATACACAGTGCCTCTCGGCATAGTGTTGACTCCGATTCCTGGAGACGAGGAGAGGCAGAATCTTCGGATAGCCAAGCACAACTATGCCCTTGATGAATACACCCGGGGGCATGCCGAAGTGGAGGCCTTGAAGAGGGTCTTATGGGAGGAGCAGCAAAACGTCCTCAATGCGGAGGACTTCTGGAATCTGTGGGACCTGAATATGGATCCGCTGACGGACTGGTTTAACCGCTTCCTGGGGCCCACCTTGGCTCCTTTTGCCGCGGAGATGACCAGCGAGTATGTCTCCCACATGACTCAATTCCCGCCAAAACGGTATGTTGCTTGTGCATCCTTGAACTCCGTCTACCAAGTTCAAGACATCAGCAACGCCATGGCCACGGTAAGCACTTGATTCATTTCTTTCCTCAATATTTTGTCTAAGGCATTTGATCTCTCTTTTCTCCTTTTTCAGATTTCTACAGAGACCAACCGCCTCTCCAGAACCATCGTTAATCATGGCTTCGTCTTGTCCGAATTCGGGGGCATAGACGAGGCCGTGAGGATCCTGCGGGACCTGTCCGCTGAGAGGCGGGTGATCCAAGAGGAGGCCGAGCGAAGGGAGGCCCTTGCTAAAGCGAAGCTTGAGGAGGAGGTCAAGCAAAGGGAAGCCCAGGCGGAGGCGATACTCCGAGAGGAGGTCCCGCGGAGGGATAGGCTGGAGGCGAGGCACCGGGAGGCGCTGAGGGCGGAGGGCGAGGCTACTGCCAAGGCCAAGCGCGAGCTTTGGGAGGCTAAGGAGGCCATAGACGAGATGGCCGCCAAGTTGCGGTCCTTAGAGGAGTTGCACCAGGCGGACTTGCAGTCCAGGGCTAACTTGGCCGTAGAGATGAATGAGCTAAAGGACTTCAGAGATCAAGCCTTAAAGAAGGCTAAAATAGATGAGCTCCTATCCCCTGTCTCCTGCAAGCGTTATGTCAATCGCTTCGATGATGGCGTCTATATGGCCTGGTCGGTAAATGGCCAGAGTATCAAGCTTGACTTCTACCCCATGTTGGGTTTTGTGCCCTAAATAAAATCCATTTCAATATAATCAGATTTACTTATTAATAAAGATCAAAAATAACATTTTATGTTGCATGGTTCACATGATTTATTTCATGATTATATACATATAATGTATGAATTCTATTTAAGTCCAGAACATATTAATTTGTTAAAGATTATAGTGTTGTCAGCACAGTGGAATATAATATTAATTATATGTTTGAAAGTTTATTCCCTGATTTGTCAGTTCACTGGATTTAGACTGACATGATAATCAGCGATAGGTATTCTTACACCTTGGAAAAGTGTTATGTCCTTTCCAGGACATTGGCAAAGTTTACCAGTATCGGATGTATGGAGTATACATCGGAAGGGACTGATATTGAACTTTGATTAGATATATTAAAATTTACCGTAATATCAATTCAATTCAATATCACCTGTTGATCCTAGATCAAATGATCTTAATCCTGATATGGTTAGGTTCGATCTTAAGAGTACTATACATGTTCTTTGATTTGTTAGTTAAGCCTACTTTTGGGTCAGGGTGATATGTACATTTTGGGAACATGATAGTATAATTGAGTGGGAGCGCTACCATAAATATGGAATCTATAACTTCTACAGGAATTTAGAAGTGAAACGATGATATCCTTCGAGCTTGGCTAAACAGAGATAAATGGTGGAGATCTCATTTCACTTTGCTGAAATATCATTTATACGGAGCTAAGTGTTTTAAGGATAAAATACATTGAAGGTGTAACGGTAACTTAGTGCCTTTTCAATGTAGATCATCTATTAGAGGGTCATTGATCACATTAGGATTATAACAATGGATAACTAATGATGTGTCTATATCATGGAACATATAGAGCGTTCTATATGACTGAGAGTGCAATTCCAAGTTCTAAGAGTGGATTCAATAAGGAATTAATAAGTTAGGGAATTTACTTGGTAAATTTGGTTCGACTTATTGGAAGCTCGGTTATATAGACCCATGGTCCCCATACTAGTTGAGACCATACTGCTTGTGAGACTCAGTTAATTGATTTTAATTAATCAATTATAATTCTAAAAGTTAGACCATGTCTACTTTATGAATTTTCACTAAGCAAGGGTAAAACAGTAAATAGAGAGTTTAAAGGGTATATTTATTAATTGAGAAACTTTAATTAGTTTTTATTAATAAATAAAATAAATGACAATATATTATTTAATAATTAATTATAGTTATTAAATAATTAGATTTGACATTTATGTGGTTGAATGAGAAAATTGGCAATTTTTGAGAATGGAAAACTAGGAATGATAAAATAGGAAAGTTGCAAAAGTGAGAGGCTTGTTTCCATATTCCATGGCCGGCCACTTTGCTTCCTTTTTCTCATTTTATTTTTCATTTTTAAATGCCAAGTAATTCAACCTTAACCCTATGTGGTATTCTATAAATAGAAGGTAAAGACTTCAGGGTTAAAACACACATTACTGCATTATTTTCTTTCTTTCAAACACTCTGAAGCCGCCACCCCTCTCTCTCTTTCTTCTCTGTTTTGAAATTCCTTTGAGTGATGAGTAGTGCCCACACACATCAAGTGGTACCTCAATCATAGTATGTAAGACTATGGAAAATCAGCACCAACAAGAAGGAGAGAAGGAGATCCAAATTCAGATCTTGATAATGCTCTGCTACAGAAAGGAATCAAGGGCTAGAGATTTGAATGGAAGGACGAAATCAAGGGCTAGAGATTTGAATGGAAGGAGTCATAATATTCCGCTGCATCCAATGTAAGGTTTTCTTAAACTCTTATGTGTTTATTTCATTGTTTTAGAATTCATATTAGGATGTTAATCAAACATACTTGGTAGTAAATCTAGATCCTGGTAAAATAATTCCAACAACTGGCACCAGAGCCATGGTAATGATTTACTTTCATGTAATATGAATTAAAACAATGTTTTATATGTTTTGTGTTGATTTGGATGGTTTCATGTTGGTTTATGTGATTATGTGATGAAAATTTGTGTTGTACGAATTTTTTCCATGAAAAATATTTTTTCTATTTTTGAAAATATTTTATTTGGATTCCTTGTGAAAAATTAAGCAATTTTATTTTTTACGGAACTCGATTCCGATAAAAATTGAAAAAGTTATGAATTTTGGAAAATCGGGATTCAAGGCTGTCGAGTGGGTGCACCATTGTGCACCAGGCACTCGGACAACCCAGGATCCGCGCGCGTGACTAGCCCACCAGCACCCTGCATACGCCCATTTTTATCGCTCAAGCACCCTGCATCCGTCGAGTTTCCTCGGCTGGGTGCCCTTGCTCAGCGCGCGTATGGGCATTTTGCAGCCTCCAGCAGCCTCCTGGGCAGCCAACCCAAAAATTGCGATTTTTGGGGTTTTTTTTTCCCCCAAAAATCTAATTTTTTCATGGGATTGTTTCCCAAAATTTATTTTTCCAATTTTAAATATTTCTAAATTGAAATATTTCCAATTTTAAATATTTCCTTTTTGGAATATTTCTAATTTTAAATATTTCCTATTATGGTCAGATTTAAAATTTTTTTAACTTCTTTAATATTTATATATTATTTAATTATAAGATTAGATATTTTGATATTTAGCATATTTTAAATTAAAAGATAACTTTGTCTTTTTATTTAAAATATTATATTAAAATTATTTTATATGACAAATTAAATAATTAATAAATTTGAAATTAACATAGATATTTTTATAGATATACTTACCATAATATTTTTTCAAATTCAAAATTTGTTATTTTGTTAAATATTTAATTATTTATAAATTATAAGTTTAAAAATGATATTTTTTTCTATATACATCATTTTTTTTTCTTATTACAAATTTATAAATCATATCTTAAATATTTAAATAACTTAGATATTTTTGTAGAAATTTGAATATTGCTTAATTTGAGATATTTTGACATATAAGTATGGTAATTATTATTCATTTATTATTTTTTCCTAAAATAATAATTATCTAACCAAATCTATTTTAAAATTGGTTTATTTTAATTAAATTATAAGATTTGAAAGTGATATCGAAGATTCTTTCTTTCAAATCATTGATCTTATTTGATATTTAATTTTGTTTGATTCAAATAAACCTAGATATTTTAAAATTAGTTTTCTTTATTTAGAGATTTTAAGGTTTGTTTTAACAACCCTAATTTTTCAAAATTTAATTGGTTAGTTTAAGAATTATAATTTAATTATATTAATATCTTATTTCACATCTGTTACATGGATAATGTTTGTTTATTTTTTATTTATATTGTTTATTCAATTTTTTTAACAAACCTATTATTTATTTGATCTAAATTGCTATGATTAACTTGTTGACAGATCCAATGGTCTGATTTTAATAATAGTCCAATTGTCAATAGATCTTATGAATAATTTGTAACAGGTAAATTTTGTACTTCTTTCATCTGTGTAAACCTAGTAACATGACAGGGCCCATCCAAATCATTTGACCTGTGTGTGCCTATATGTTTGCTATTGGGCTTAGATGCATATAGGAAGTCCATTTAAGTTTTACTAAGTAAATGGACTAGGTTGCTAAAATAAAGTTTGACATAAGTAATTTTATTTAGGCCCAATTAGATTTGGGCTTATTCAATGAATAACAATTATTTATTTAAAGGTTAAATTCCTCTCTTTTGGGCCTTGTGTGAGAGTTGGGGGCCAATAGAAGTGGGTACAACATACTGAACCCAGCTTTCCCTCACATGAACTACCCCAATTGTGAAGACCCATTTGCCTTATTTGAATAATTGTATTAGGTTAATTATATTAGTCTAACCTAATTAAAATTGAATTAGCAACATAATTAACTTTTAAAATATATGAAATTTATTTTAATATTTTAAAGTTAATTTTAGAAAAACACTTAGTTAATGATATATATTCTAGATAGTCATTTTTAGTACTAATTATTATTTCTAATATTAAATAGAAAAATATTATTGATTGTGAAATTAATTGTTTAATAATTAATTTTGGTACAATCTAAGTTTAGTATATTTTCCTAGTATTAAACTAGAATTAATAATTAAGTTTCCTCTATACTTAATTATTTATTTCTTGAATTTAATACATTTAATTAAATTGAAAATTTCAATATCTAAGTTGATTTTCATCATGATACTTAAATATTGTTATTTTCATGTTATTCAATTAAAATTGAAAATTATTTTAAGTTTGGAATCTTAATTCAGAATAACTTAAGTTTGAATAATTTTCAAAATATATTTTATTAATCTTTTTTCCAAAATTTTGAAATTGCATTTCTTTAATGCAGAAATTTCGAATTTTATTTGAAAAATAGATTAAAGTTGAAAATTATTTATTTTAATTTTGGACCAACTTAAATCAATGATTTTTTCATTTGATGATTAAGTAAAATAAATGAACTAAAATATATTATAATTAGAAATTGAATTAATTAGTCAATGAAAGTCTAGATAGTTATTATCTGTTTTGCTTGAAGTATTTTTCTAGTGTATTTAATTAAATAGAAAATTAATATTTAAGTTGATATTCATCATGATACTTAAATATTTGACATTTTCCTTTAGTATTTAATTAAATAGGAAAATTATATTTTTTGTTGTAAATTAATTTTATTAATTAATTTTGGGCCAACATAAAATTAAGATAATTTTTCCAAAATTTTATTTTATTTTATTTTAAAGCATTTTCGAAAGTAGTATTCTTATACACTTCATTTTTCGAAATGCAATATATACTTATAGAAAATTAAATTTGAGTTGTAAATTAATTTAAATTAATTTTGAAACAACTTAAATTGAATGATTTTCTAAACATTTATTGGAAATTATTACTAAGATAGAAATAATTCACATTATTTTCATATCCATCTAAGTATAATTTATAAATATTACATTAAAATTTATATTTAGAATTTTTTATTCTAAATTGGAAATTTTAATTAAATAAATATATATTTAAAATAAATTGATTAAAAATAAATATTAGAAGAAAATACAACTTTCATTAAATAATGAGCTTTATTATTAGGATATTCGATCTCCATTGTTGGTTTTACATAGCTATTGTTTTAGTGAGTAATCCTCCCTAATGGAGGAACGTTCATTAGCAAGTTATCACCGTTTAATCTCGAAAGATAAGTAATCTTGTAAGTTTTTTATATAGTATTGATCACCCTAATGGTGGCGACTGTATAAGACTTGCAAGAATATGACACAATGGTGGAAGCTCATAAGATAGAATAGCCTTGACTCTCGCCTAAACGGGACAACGCGGATTCCAATCTTGATCGAATAAAAGGTTGCTAGAATATTTATCATTTTAGATGAGCTGACAACTCTATTCAATGGATGGTATCACTGACTCTCGCCTAAACGAGACACTGATATCAGTTTGTTG